>NW_027271053.1:1682500-1684710 GCF_040938485.1 Diadema antillarum
ATAGCCAATTCATGGCTGTTCAAGTACTTGTACAAGAGTATCAAAGTCTGAAAATCATCCGTAAGTCTCCTTTAATGTTAAGTGTTAAGAAGAGAATGTACACGTACATCTATAGGCAACTCCCATTATAATCAAATCCTCAGGACCAGCAGTTTCTTTCGCTATACAGTGAACTCCCACTATAACAAACAGGGTTATGATGAAATTCTGGTTACAAGTAAGTAAAAATTCAAGCCACATTTTCCACTCTGTTTTTTATTTGTTCATTTGTTTAGTTATGACAAAATTTCGATACAACGAAAGAAAACTGCTGGTCCCAATGACTTTATTATAACGGGAGTCCGCTGTACAGCCGCATCAAAATTTTGTTAAAGCTGAACAGTAAAGTATACATGTACACCACACCGTATAAGACGATGATAGTTTTGGGATCTGAATTCTTATTTCACTGTAAGGAGAATTTACGTTAAAACTGAGTTCGTTCTAACAGAAGTGCGCTGTATCAGTGGCTTTATTACTCTTGCAACACAGCACCACAAACCTCCTGTGGCATCAATCTTTCCACACACATCCTGTGGCATCAATCTTTCCACACAAAATAAGAGAAATACAAGCGCTTCACAACACTAAACACAGATTTATCTTTGTGTTACTTTTCATTGTTTTATTACTTCTGTCACCTGGAAAACATAGCATGTACAATATTTACAAGTTTCAGATCATATTCGACATATGTCTTTACTGCTACTTTCAATACATGAGCATACATGCAGTTTGATAGATAACATGTACCTCATAATACAATCTCACACCAGATGTATCTGAGGAAAAAAAGGTTTGTCATGGCCCCAAAGCAGGGTGGAGTTTCGTAAAGTCTCACCCTTCGGGCCTTTAACACAGTAGAATGACCCTTTCTCATATCTTCTCCTGCTAACAGATGAGGATCCTAATTATGCAGCTGGAGAAAACAGTGTGGGGGGGGGGGGGAGAAACTGAAATGAGAGTTGGTGAGACTTAACTGAATTACGACAGTCATTTACAGAGCATCACATTTCAAACACAGAACCACACTCATTTAGGCCATGCCTGCTTATGCGATATAACATTGATAACACGGACTTTGACACAACCTACGAGATGTACGTGTTTGGGCTGATATAAATAAAAGTGCATGATTGTTGCATACCGTGTTACATAATTTATCATTCCATGAAATCATACTACACTATACAGAGTAACTTTGTTATGGGCTTTTTGGGGCACTGAAATTTACCAGTTATACTGGGTATCTCCTTATATTTGCGATCTGCCCTTGTGCTACAGCAAATTGGACTGACTACTGAACACAAACATTTCGCATTACCACTGGCACATGACAACATAATAAGTTACACATGTATTACCCCGAGACACGCCAAAGTTTAAACAAAAGTAAACAAACAGATGCACAGTGCCTGCAAAATGATATGCATGCTCAACAGCATACATGTACATTGGTTAAAAATGAATAAACAAGCTTAAATAATTCAATTTGATGCACAGCAAGTGAACATTATTTTAGTATTTTTCCCTTTTTTCTTTGTTGATAAAGAGTTTTGTTCTGTGGACATTATACTGAAATATGCATGTTTCTGGACACATTTTGTAACAAATCAAATAACACAATAATGCCAGGGAAATTGCAAATTAGGTATCTCTCCTGAATTACTGCTACCCAGTGTTTAAAGGGATGTTATCTATCAAAAAACAACAACAAAAGATAAGGGTCGACAGACAAGATTATGATCATGTTTTGAATAGTGTAACACAAGTCATTTATTGAAAAGTTCTGTGGGTTCAATCTAGGCATTTCAAAATACATTGTATCCAAATTTGTGTTATTGGACACATTCCAACTCTGCACAAATTTTATGCACAGTAGAAAAATTTGAGATATACAGCTGTCTTGCTCATTTCACATGCAGCATACCACAGAACAGCTTAATTCATCCCAGCGCAGGGAACAATTGCATGCATGGTTCCAGTACTTCCCATACACCAACGATCTTGATAGAAACATTTACTTCCTACGAACAATGTCATAATCACAGGGACTCTGTATCCTGATATTTTTATGGTGGGGATGAAGATTTGTAATTGGCTTTGAAGTTTACACAAATACAAACATCAAGAGCAGGCACTCTCCTGTAAATGCAAAATAGTTTGATTCA
>NW_027271054.1:600000-812500 GCF_040938485.1 Diadema antillarum
AAAGCCTGTCCTTGGTAACTGCCGAACAACATTGTGGGGATTCAAGTAGAATCAGCTCTACTAGTAATCTCGGTTCAATATCACAAGAAACGACTGATTCACTCTACTTTGATTATATTTAATGATGGAAAAACATTCAGATAATTGAAGGTGATTAAATTGATGTTGCAACAGAGTTTGCAACCATGGGGCAACCGTGAAAGACATACTCAGCAAGCAGGAGACATTAATGAGACATGTCTTAAATTCTCTGGTTTTCCGACATACAAGGAAGATCTGTTTTTTCCTTTTTCATAAGCTCATAATTTGAAGTGGAATGCTTAAAAGCAACTTATACAAGGTTCAGTGATGCCATGTCCATCATGATTATTATAAAAAAAAGGGGGTGGGGAAGAAAGTATGAAACATTGAACTTTCTAACTGTGTAACCTTGTCTTGCTGGTTAGCCAAAACTGAGCTCAGCAGGAACTTGTGAATGATTAGCCCTACAGGAATGTACCAGCCTACAAAGGAACCAAGCATCTATCAGCACTTCACGATTCTCCCCCTTCTCCACAACCAAGTTACATACTGCAATAATCTTCAGGATACAAGGAGGCAGACTACCCCATGAAGAAGACCCCCTCCAAACAAACAAAAAAGAAGAAGAAGAAATATAATGGCCTGAAATACTATAAAGAACAATATTCTTTACATTCTTTCTCTGCAGGAGTTAAAAGAGACATACCATTTCATGTTCAAATTGACTTTTAGATCAGAACAGTATGGCGAAAGAAACAGAGAAGTGAAAGTTTCATTCAAATGAGACAAAAAACATAAAACATTTATATAGTTTACTGGATTTTGAAGTTTAACACATGTCACATGAATGTAATATTCTCAGATAAGGTGATAATTTCATCTCCTCAAAACTTTCAATTGGCTTGCACTATAAAATTTAACATTAAATCACTTTTTATGTTATTAATCTATCAACTTTTATAGCCAAACTTTGATGAGGTCATCATTTTTCACTTATTGAAACAATCAATAAATCAACTTGATCCAAACACATCAAATGAGAAACTGGATGAAGATCTATGTAAAAGGGAATGATGATGATATGATATTATCGACCCTGAACACCCATCTAATTTGCATATAATTGATTATTAAAGACTAACATTATTGTTTTAGGTTAACAATCCCAGTCATGTGAAATTTCAAATTTTAGTGACTTCCTCACATAATGTTTCCATTTAAATGAAATTTCAAGTACTATTTATGTAACTTTACTTCTGTCATAAAAGACAATTTCAACATGAAGTGTGTTGTTTCACTCTAAAGATAACAGCACCCCTCCCCTCCCAACCAAAGTCCCTGACAACATGGTACAACTTGTAAGTCCACAGTACAAAATACAGTCCAGAGTACACACTACTACTGTTCAAAGCTCACATCACTTACTGTGTTCACAAAATTTTCATGCCCCATATAATTTTGGGTTATCGTGGGAAACTTATCAAAAATTCTGATTTCCTGTCAAGAACTTTAAAATGTAACAGGTGGAAAAGCAGATACATTATTTATATGCATGCGCTAAATGATACAACAAGTACATAATATCAGAAATTTTCAAAGACATTCCTCTTTGCACTACCCTGACTGTATCTTAATCAATGTTGGGCACCACTTTTGAATTGGTAAACATGGTTTCCAAGGAGACTGTATTAAAAAACAATCTAATTAACAACCTGCTTTTAACTCTATGACAAAATAATTTCTTCCAATTCTTTTCAAAACTAACTGTATCATTACACAAAATGCTGAGGTTTTATCAGACTGATGATAGAAATTATCAAGATTTACTATCATACTATGAGATAAAGTCTGATCTTGTAATCTACCTCTTTCAGGGCTTCAGATTATTAAAGGACAAGTTCACCTTCATAAACATAAGGATTGAGAGAATGCAGCAATATTAGTAGAACACATTAGTGAAAGTTTGAGGAAAATTGGACATTCGATGCAAAAGTTATGAATTTTTAAAATTTTTGTGTTGGCACCGCTGGATGAGGAGACTACTATAGCTTATGAGTCATATGCGTACAACTGTATAAAGAAAATGTAAAGAAAATTCAACATATTTTCACTTTTTTCACATAATACAAGAGCACTTGACTTGCCTCTTTCTAAGGGCAGGGGGGATAATATTACCCATAACATATGTCGGTAACGAGTCAAGGGAATGTGTACTTTTTTCAAAAGATTAAATTTTGTGAAATTCTCTTTATATTTTCCTTATATTGTTGTACGCATGTGACATCTAAGTTATTCATACACTGCAGTAGTCTTCTCATCCAGCGGTTACTGCAGAAAAACTTCAAAAATCCATAACTTTTGAACGGATTGTCCGATTTTCCTCAAACTTTCGATGATGTGTTCTTCTAACATTGCTACATTCTCTCAATCCTTATGTTTATGAAGGTGAACTTGTCCTTTAATGACTTGGAAGCTAATGGTGAGTAGAAATGGAGGCAGCACCATGCATAATATATTTATCTGAGCAGTCTAATTCTGGTGGAATAATCATTAAATTCAGCACACTCTTTATCCAGTTCATCCACCCACCAGTTATGAAAAGAAGAGAAGCAAAAAAAGTTTAATTGAGATGGAGTCCCTCAAAAATAAATCATCATCACTTGTCGTTTTATGTGGTACATGTAGGAATGAACAATACTGGATGAATGCATATCCTGTATTTAAAATACAATCACACTCACTTGGCCTCAACAATCAGTGTACCGGTATTCAGTCTGTCAAGAACAAAGAACACAAAGCTGCTATGAATGGGTGAATGAAATCAGCTGCTAAATGCACAAACCACGGCTTGTTCCCCATCCCCCCCCCCCAAAAAAAAAATAAAAAAATTGAAGCGATAAATTAATAAAATGAAAAGAGTATAGTAAAGCATTTCTAGCCTGAAACATCCAACACATAAACCAAGATCAGGATTGCTGAGTACAGTGTAGGAAGGGGGCGGGATAAGGTAGGGTGTGTACAGATGGTGAAGACAAAGATACACCCTCCAACATAGAAATGCTGTAGCTTTCTTTTTGTTTGTTTGTTTGTTTGTTTATTAGGGGTTAGGGTGTGTGTGTGTTTTCCCTAACGCAAATCATATATTGGCATACAGTGCTAGTTGAGACTTAGCTGCAACAGTAACATTCTTTCAGCAGAAGACTAGCTCTTTTGATGAAATAATTTTTTGTGTCTCTTTCATACCCAAGTATATAAATTACAGTAAGTGTTATTCAACTGCCCCCCCCCCCCCTTCGCCCCTTTTCCATGAAGCACCATAGAGGGAGCTGCATACCGGGCTAGCAAAGTTTATCTGCAGCTCCCCTTGTAAATTAACATCATATCTTGTCAGGCGAAGTTCGCCATCATGCAACGAGGGCAATTTACGACTGTCGAAGGGCAGCCCCGATCTTCCTCAGCTGCTTGTGTCATTGAGTCGTGTCGTAACACTGGCACTGTGTATTTCACGTCATGCCATCATTGGAGCTATCTCCACACATGCTGAATGTTGTCTGGCGGGGTTTCGCCACAATTCATGCACAGATGCACCATAAAAAACATACATTTCTGTGTTCCCAGTCCGGCATTTTATGGCACTGCAGTGTGTTAATGAATAACACAGATCTACAGTAACTCCCTCTTCTCAGTCATGCGGATTATTGTAAAAACTGGCCGATATTAAGATTTATAAATGGGTTAAATGCAGCGTGCAGTGGAGCAGGGGACAACTTGATGATACACCATGTACATGATAATGAATTAGGCAATAAGCAATATATTCAGGAGTCAGGGCATAGACACTGCTAATCAACATGTAGGTGGTGATTTGAATTGACAGGCGGATGAGGTGAGACCATTCCAATCAAGACGGACAGCTGAAATTTGAATCGAGATCACATACAGGTGTCTCTGTAATACAGGGAAGAAATTCTGCACATTAAAGGCACACAGACCTATAGGTTTCAAAATGTAGGCCTACACACACACAAAAGAGGGAAAATAAGTGTCCAGCTAAACAAACCACAAAGGTGTACATAAGTAATCCTTAGACTGCATTGTAATAAATGTAAATAGGCCCTACTTGATATAACATTTTACATACTGTAAAACAAGATGTGTATATTTCCGCGTCATGAAATTTTCGCGAACTTTCATTGGCATTCAACCTATTATAGTGTAGACAAGAACTTTTGCATGCATTTTAATTTCGCGAATCTAGGCCGTCGTAAATTCACAAAATTAAAATGCACACAAACATTCTTGTTTTAAAGTATCACTGTGCTATCAAAAATATTTGATATTCAAGAAATACATATATTCTCAAACTTATGGTACTTTTTCCTGAGTCTAAAGCCTTTTGAAACTATGGTAAAATAAATATTGGACAAGACACCAGCCTCCTTTGTGTACATTACAGTACCTTAATTAGAGTCTTGACTAAAAGGCAACCTCATTAAGAATCATAAAATGCTTGAAATGAGGGGGGGGGGACAATTTTAATTTGATTAGTCGTCTGACCATATCGACAGCTGAATGCAATTCTTCTCGGAGAACAATGATAACTTTTTGGTTGCCCAGGGTTATATTTTTCCTTAAAATGTAAATTCTATTTGTCAGAGAGACTTCATTTCTTGATTATCCCAATTGCCTACTTGGTACTTTTATTAGGACAGTGTTTGGCAATAACATCACAGACATTCATTCATCAAGGTGTGAAAAATCAATATTTCATATTGGTAAGCTTTAACAGAGAATAAACATTCCAATACCTCTTTTTGATAGAGAAGCTACTCAAGCACAATTGAACAATATCATCTTGCTCAGATTTTACCACGTTTCAATAACTCATTAAATTTCTATGTAAAACAAAAGGAAAAAAAACAGTACTTGCCTATAATGAGGCTGTGTCAAATTTTATGGCAGTCTCACTAAATGTATGAAAATAACACATACTGTGGCTAAAGTATTACTGCATTTAAAGACTAGAAGAGAGTTGGTGTATGAAAGATGGAAAATGATTCAAGATTGAGAACCAGTTTAAATAGTGTGGATGATTGCAGTGATCAAGAGAAAATTGCATAATATCTACCTCCACTAGCATTTTGTGATTGCATAAAGCCAGTGTAGGAATGCAATAAACAAACTGGTGATATTCTGTATACAAAATAAACAAACAAACAAACAGAAAAGTATGTCCAGCTGGGTGCCAATTGTACTATCATTTTACTGCTACTACTGCTTCTCATGGGACTTCAAAGATGAAACTCTCTTGAAAATTTTGTCTATCTTTTGTGAGTCTTTCTTCCCACTACATAATCAAAAATAACACATTATTATTCACTTGAGATTTCATGAAGGCATCTTGAACACAGATTTTCTCTTTTTTATGTAAAGTGTAAGAATCAGGCAACTATATCCTTGATTAATTCTTGGGTACAGCCATTTAGGAAACATTGCATTTAAGTTTTATCAACATCCATTTATGCAGCACATCAAGGAGTGCAACTATCACAATTGCAAATGTATGATCATGGTGACCTTTAAGAGAAGCACAAATTTAATCACATTAGTTGACTTGCTGACATTTAGATAGTCATTCAGTTTGAATTATTTCCAAGATTTCACTCAAAGTTTGACTGGCTGTGTTGCTTTGATTTTAAACCATTCTCTGGGTCGAATGGAGATTTACATAGTGCTTTTGACACTTCTTATAACTGATCTGTCGGTACTTCAAGGGAGAATTATTTACATTATCTATTGATCTATCAATCATGTTGCTCTTTTACATATTTTTCAGAGAGATTACATTTCGAATATTTTTAATCAGCAGCCTATCAATGTGGCAAAATAAGACTTTGCATTACTTTTCAAACTTTGGCTACCGGCACTTAACCTGTTGAGGATGGCTTTTGCTACAACATGCAATTCCCATAGACTCCTGCCCAGGATGTACTCGGGCATGCAGGTGCAGGTTTTCTTTAAAAAATAAAAAAACAAACAGAAACAACCAAGCCTGAACATTTAATTTCATTAGCCGTGCTTCAACATGTTCATAATCTTGGCTCATACCTGGTATTCCTTGCGGCATTTCAGGTACACATTACTTGCTTCAATACACAATGCAAGGTGTATCGAGCAATATAATAGGCTCAAGTCAATCAAATTAGGACTGTATGAAAGCACTACAACAATGCACTGTACAGAACAGGTGGAGGCCTTTTCTACAAGACGTCGACACAACATCAATTTCCCGATTCTTTCACGGTTGCTATTTTACTAGGACAGAACAGTTCTACCA
Source organism: Diadema antillarum (assembly GCF_040938485.1). Taxonomy (NCBI): domain Eukaryota; kingdom Metazoa; phylum Echinodermata; class Echinoidea; order Diadematoida; family Diadematidae; genus Diadema; species Diadema antillarum. The sequence continues at coordinate 606,359 of NW_027271054.1, forward strand.
GTAAAACTCTTGCAGTCACACTTTGATCATTTAGTCGGTCATCTCTCAGCACATTAGACAAAACGAGCACATGGTCGCCAACTTACTTACTCAGTGATAAGGGCTTTCTTTGTAGAATGACAGTCTTGGGCTCAGAATTCCAACTTTATAGATCCAATAAAGGCTAGAAGAAGCTATATTTCCACTCAAAATTCAGATGCACAGTAAGAATTGACTGGGAACAGAAAAGGTCAAAAAAGTTCTCACAAAAATCTCTAGAAGTATAGAGTTGCAGTTTATTTTGTGATCCTAAAGATTGTGATAGCTAGTCCAGCAAATTGTGGTCTCCAGCGTCAGTAGACAAGTCTACAACTTAAAAAAGATGCAATGATTCACGAGAAGCAGTTCGGTGAGTAATTGAGTCGGTATTCCAATTGTAAAAATCCACGTGACGAAAGCTCACAGGGGTTGTTGGGCAATCAGAAAATATTAAAGATATGGGATGTGCCTCTCTAATCCACAGCCAGAGAGATGCAAACTTCACCAATGCTACAGTTTTCTCGGGACACAAATACCGTCCGTTATCTCTCCCAACATCAGCGCTGATCCAAGATTCTGTCTCCAGCTAGCATTCGTTCTCTCATCGATTTTTTCCGAGACTCGGAGAAAACCTGCGTTTGTTTCCCCCTCGCCCGGGGTGGTTTTAATCGCCTGTGCTCGCTGCTTTCTAAATAGAGCTAACACTAGCTCACACAGCTCAGCTCTTCCGACACTACGAGTTGATGGAAGGGGAGTATAATAAGCCCAGTCTAGCACCATGCACCTACCCCCAGTGCATGATTATGGATATTCCGCAGGCATGGGGGGCGAACGGAGAGAGAGAGAGGGCGAGAGAGGTTTTGCAGACATACACACGAGTGCACACACGCATAAGAGTTCTCGTATCAACATCCAGTCCAGAAGAACGTAGATGGAATAGACATAGTTCACAGGTATGTGCGAGGAGTTGACGATTGCATGAGTGAGTGCTCTTGCAGTGCATGCAACAGGGTGTCTTGTGCATCGGTTGGGTGCCCAGAGTTTAGGGGCGCTCACCAGGCAGGGACTGGGGGTAGTCACTGCTGCTTCTACTGGATGGTAGAGAGCTGACTGAGGCGCCAACACAAGTGCTATGGTTTGTGTGTGTGTGTGTGTGTGTGTGTTGTGTGTCTGGTGCACCATGTGTATCCCATGTTTGTGTTAACACATATGTGTGCATAGGTGTGTGTATTGTGTGCACATTTCACTGAGTTGCAGACTGTGTGTGTTCAGCCGAATACAGTATACCAAAGCACTGGAGCTGAATGCTCATACGCACTCATACACACACAAAAAAAAAAGGAGATACACACATGCATAGCTACCCCCTCTCTCCCCCTCTCTCTTCTTCTCTTTTTTTGCACTGATTTTTCTCTCCCAATATCTTTCTGTCTTTCAATTGTCTTTCTTTCTCTCTCTCTCTCTCTGTCTCTTTAATTCTTTCTCATCAAGAAATGTTGGTGTAGTCTGTGTTCAGACCTCATGCATGATATTTAGCACTTGCATTTGTATAAAAACCATCTTTCTTGTATACTTACAAACAAAGTCCAATTGATTAGAATGTGATAAATTTATTTCTTCAGTATATAGTACTCCCAAAGCATCTTATCACATTAACAGTGAAAAATATCACCTGTAATTACTACCAGGCAAAACATTACTGCCTTTGCAAATAAAGCGCAAATGTGCCAGACTACAGTAAATGTCTTTACTGTGAGGTCATTTTAGTGGTATTTTGTTAGCACATTCCAGACAAAGTCTTACAAAATACTCATGTCATTCCAAATATGCAAGCCTGCAGTCGGTCGAAGGACAAAGGGAAATGAAGAAAGCTTATTGTGGCCCAGACTACAGTAGATCATCAACATCATAGGCACAGCATCTGTATATAGTCCAACCCAGCAGTAAAAAGTAGTATATATGACTCTTTAGTTAGGAGCAAGTTACTGTAATTTGATCAAAAGGCAAGTTTCATATTGTTCATCTTCCTCTTACATATCAAGTATAGATTTCTTCTTCTGACATACTTATAGCAAAATATTATGAATGTAACATGATCATATACAATGTAATCATGGATCTTACATGCACTGATTTAGTTTCAGCTATGCCAGGAATTATAAATGGATATAGAATCACTCAATATGATACATATTGATATTTCTACGTGGTGAGAAAATGTGCATGTAATGTAAAGGGTGTATTTTGTTTATTGTACCTGCAGGCAACATGAAGTTTAAAATATTTGGTTGATATTCTTCAGAACATATTAGCATTTTTCCTGTTTCTCACTGTACCTCTCCTTTTCTCTCTCTCCCTCACTTTCTCTTTCCATTTATCTGTTTATCTCCCCCTTTCTCATTTGTGTGTGTGTGTGTGTATATATATATATATATATATATATATATATATACACATAGATACAGATATATGCTTATACACACCTCATGTGTGTGTATGTATATATATATATATATATATATATATATATATATATATATATATATATATATATATATACATATAGACATATAATGCTTATACATGCTTATACACACAGACAACAACCAGTGCTATACTTGTCACTTTTCGTGTGAAGAACTAGGCTTACAGCAAGACAGAAGCCAAAAATAGATTGATTTCCAAACAAGCTTTTTAGTTTCTTCTCTTCCTTGACCACACATACAAAAAAAAAAAGTCATTCACAAGATAAAGAGGATTCGGCCTTGCATGGCTGCACCACAGACACTGCTTTATAAACTGACCAAAAATCCAGCAAAATAGACACACACACAAAAAAAAGATAGAGAATGAAGGGAAGAGTGAATAGTTGCATTCACTCTACAACAGTTGATCCCAATCCAGATTGTTGCTTTTCATTTAGTCCTTGTGAAAGAGCTTAGACCAGGAGTTATGTGACTCTGGTACGGCTCAGTTGTGTTGGGACCAGTCACCATTATATCTTTACAAGTTGTCCCAATTAAAAAGACAAACAAACAAACAAACAAACAAACTTACAATTAATGAAGAGCCATATTACATCACATATCATAAAAATATCATAAAAATAAAAGTCAGCCCTATCTTTAGGAAGACTTAAAGAGCTTTCACAAAGTATTTCAGCAAATAATAAATTGAACAATATCTGAGTAGGCCTAAACAAAAACATACACACATATCTTTCTTCACAATACACATATTGATGAAAATTAATAGACATTTATAAGAATGAAGTCGGGAAGCCGTAAAGATACAGATGAATTCTTCAAATTATGCTGAAAGACTCTTGACAACTGATGAAACATGGGCACAAACAGCAGACGACAAGATGTGACGGTCATTCCGTTCACAGAGCAAAGTTTTCACTGATTACCAGACTTTGGAAGCGGAGCCACGAACTGACAAGGGCGAGCAAACAGAAACTATCCGTATAGGAAGAGCACAAGGCTGTCTGAACGTTGTCAATTAGAACTTTTCATATTGCACCTGACAACTGGCCTAATTAACTTAAATGGGACACATGATACCTGCGAGGTTCTATCAAACGCTTCGGAGAATGAGGCAAGACAATTTCGCAAGTTGCTCCAAGACTCAGATCAGGCTACTAAGCCTAGGCTGCCCTCACATGCCGGCAAGTGAAAAACCCTTTGATCAGAATTCACACGGACAGATTCAGATCTATTCCGTTGCTAATGCAAATTTCTGTTACCTACAAGTGCACAAAAATTCATTCACACTAAAATTCACAAAATACTTTGAACATATTCCATGGATTATGCAAACTATAATTTTGTACATGATTGTGCTCTAGATTCATATCAAACAAACAGTAAAACATTCAAATATGGTATAGGAATATTCATTTTAATGTGAACTATTACAACATGAATATAGAGTGATTATGTGGTATAGGAATATCTACTTTAATGTGGGCTATTACAGAATGTAGAGGACTTTAATTCTTGGTGATCTGTGCCACATCAAAGTGTGCACAATCTCTACTTGTGCAATCCTTTAGTCTCCTATGTCTTATATGAGGACTCTCTGTTTTTTTACCCTTTATTACAATTACTCACTAGACAAGTACCGGTACACAAAACATGTTGATATTTGCCCAGATGAATAAAGAGGAAATTGACTTGATATGAGTTATTCTTTGATGCATATGGCATAAGGACAATAAAAAAACCACATCTCTATAAAACTGCATCACTTCATTGGTATCAAACTGTTGGACTGTACTCTACTTTTATAGGTAGATTATGACATTGAAGATAATTTCAAAAATTCGTCTCTCAATAGATTGCATAAACTGAGATAGAGATGATTCACCACTTTAGTTAACAGAATGATCAATCTGAACTAGTTAATCTCTTCCACACAAACTATACATATTCATTAGATGCAATTCCCACGGTCTATTTCCTCACTTCAGTAATTACACATTGGGGCTGAACAGTCGCATTATAAAATGTTGCTTATTAATTTGCATGAGTTGGAGACTGCAGCTCTTCCCAAATGCAAACATTTGCAGCACAATAATTTGAAGATCAATAAAACATGCCTCTTATGACCACATTCAAAATTACTGAAAATGAACAGAACAGCTCCCCACCTCCACCACCACTGGGCATTTACTGATCTCATTCCCGTAATTTAGCACTGAATTTGACCCTGACCACGTTCTCTTTTTCTCCATCGCAAATGAGACCGGTGAACACATCACTGCTTTATAAGCATTGATGAGGCTGAGGGGAAATTAACAGGATTATTGATTCCATACTGCAGGGTTCATTCACCTACAGCTCACAAAAAAAAAGCGGTCAGTGCTGAGATGGTTTGGATTTTTAAATCACACACTACTAGATGTAATTTTTGTCTGGCAAACAATAGTTAGACCATGCTGGCTGAATAATTGTTGTTTTGAATAAAGATGGTAGTAATGTAAACATATTTTAGCTAGCAAAAAAAAAAAAATAAGCTGCTGAAAACTGCTTATCCAATAGTGGCCAGCCAATGGAGTCAAAAGTGGCCTAAGCTTTCGATACTAGCAGAATCTTCATCAGAGGCAAAATGACATTTTTTTGCTAATCATCTGTGCAAGTTCTGAGAAGTTTTCAAAAACTGAAATAAAAAGCAAAACATGGAGTTATGATTAAAGCATTACTGGTGCCTTTTTAGAATCATAGATTACATTATCAGTTATTTTTGTCAAGCATTTGGGGAAAAAAACACATAAAAGGCATAAAGTGTTCAGGAAAAAGATGAGAATGGGAGTAAACCGAAACTTAAATAATCTCCAGAGAAAAAATAAAAAACCTCAGGTACCTGAGATCCTATTCTGGTCGTTGTTCAGGCACATGCAGTCTGGAGATTCAAAGTGCTTCATTTGCAGCAGAGTGATTTTTTCTCGCTCTCTCTCTTTTTTTTTTCTTCCATGTGTGAATAGTGGCAAATAAAATGGATTTTTGCATCGTGATGCAAAAACCGATAATTCCTGTATGAGAGTTCTGCTGATGGCGTGCAATCAAACTCACTTCACGGGAGCCGTAATTCATTCTCATCAGCACAAGTCAAGAGCAGGCCTCGACCTTGCTCTGATGCCTGGCTACAAACAGCTCAATAAATCCACAGCTCTGACCAACTGACCCACGAAGTATTGTCCACTACAGCAGCAATTCACTGACCAAGAGTTAAACGAGAGCCAGTGCGATCACTGGTACTGGCTCATGAAAGCCATCCCATTCCAGCATCCAGGTTAATAAGCACAATGCCATTGTTTATGCTGATGTGACAAGTGCATAGAGTTGGTTTGCTTTTTTTAGAATGAGCCTTTTTTTGAGAGAGAGAGAGAGAGAGAGAGATGACATAAAGGTTGACTTGGATACGTCTCAATAACAAAATCATCTTCAATTGACATTTCTGTTGCCTTTGGAATTGAATGTGCTATGTGCAATATGAATTAGAATTACAATATCTTGGAGGTATTGGGTTAGTATAGATAGCCATTAATGGCAACCACGACAATACCCGTCTGTATCCAACTACCTTCAATCGAATTCTATCCCTTAGCCCGATATCTCCCTCTCCCCTCCCCCTTCATTTCTATGGTGCAGTGATTCTTGTTTGTTTACTTCATACCTATAACACATCTCACTTCTCCTTTAGTAGAATCTGTACTTTAGAACATTACTGTAGTGTTTACAATATGCTTTGATCACATATCATCAGTAAGAAATTCCCCAGCTGTACATAAATACATTTTGGATAAATTCCTTATTTGCATATTCTTTATCGAGAGATCCATGTCTTACAAGGTTCACTTCTAAGTAGATCACTCTATTCTATTTCTACATCTACTCCATTGTCATCCTTACAAAGTATGCATTATACATGCATTGTACATTCATTCGTGCATGATATATTTTGCATTATATCTTATGATTTGTATTTCTTATCTTATGATTTGTATTTCTTACAAATTGTTGAAGCATAATTAGTCAAATGTATGATTTGTGTCATGTCCGAATATCCATTCTGCTGAAGTATAATTGAATTGAAATATGGTATCAAACACCACAAATCTTTTGCACCAGCAATGAAAACTCTCCTTCAAACATCATCATATTCACTGTCTCATGGTCACTGTATGCAGCAGTGTGATAACATCCCTTTCTGCTCTGAGCCAACTTTCTCCTCTTAGACACAGACAAAACAAAACCTTCACAAGTCTCAACTTCTCAAGCTGTGTTGCTATTGTCTCTAGAATGTCCTGTCCCAGAGATATACATTTTTCACAATGATTGCGCATAGTATGTCTCCGCAACTTAAAATATTATCAGCACTGACCTGACCTGGCTCAACTGCTTTGTCTGCTGCCCTCGCTGTTCAAAAGCAGTGAAAAGTGGGTCTTTGTAAAGAGACTAACGAGATGATGAACTTTAAGATGCCCTGCAACTGTCATTGTTTAAATCATAAATCAGAGCCTGGGTATATGTAGGTGACAATCTATTGCATTACAAATGCCCATTGATATATTGTCTTGCTTGGGTTTAACCACAGTTTGTGCTGCCACTTCTGATTACGACGGAGTTGTTGCATCTTTTATCAACACAGAGGGTGATTGTTTAGCTAATGCCATAGTGGACAGAAGATGTGAGGAAGTCACATATTCATGAAAATGAAAACAGTTTGAAAATATCATATTTCATGGCAAATATATGAACATAATTATGATCAAGCACAAAATATGCACTATAACAGATGATTCAGACATAAGGCTGAATCTTAAAATAATGATCTCTCTTTCTCTCCTTTCAGTTTTTCTATCTATCTATCTATCTATCTATCTATTTATCTATCTATTCATCTATCTATCTATCCATCAATTCATCTATCTATCTATTCATCTATCCATCTATCTATCTATCTATTTATCTATCTATTCATCTATGTATTCATCTATCTATCTATTTACCTATCTATCTACCTATCTATTTACCTATATATTCTGTCTGTCTATCTATCTAATCTATAAAGATATATCCCTCTCTGCTAACCTACCTTTCTTGTCATTTCAATCCATGTGTGTTACATGATTTGTGCAAAAATTTAAAAAAAAAATCACAGTCTCATCCACACATATTGGTAACAGAGGGAGAATGTCAAATACATTCATTTCAATTGCATGGAATTTTGGCAGGGAAATATAGTGTATTCTGTGACTTTGTTTTCAAAGGTGCAAATACCATTTTTTTTTTCATGCAAATTCAGCATGTAGCTGAACTTTGTTTCATTTTTGTCCAATTCAAGCGATATAAAACATAGATCCTAAGGCTGTCACGCATTTTAACATCGTGGTATCCATTCTCATCTCAAATATACAGACCTACTATACCTCAGTAACATCCCAGTGAGTTTTTGCAAACATATTGTATATTCACACGACAGTTAACTTCTACTGCAGGGCCAAGCTCAAGTGAACTGCACCTTCAAAAACTGGGGCAAAAACAATACTATGGACATGAATGCTCCCATTAATAAAAGGCAGATAATGACCTCTATTCAGCACTTTCCTTTTACTGTCTTTCCCCCTTGTCTGTCTGTCTGTCTGTCTGTTAATCTCCCCCCCCCCCTCCCCCTTTGTGCTGCTATTATTTTCAGAAACAGAGCATATGACTTGGAGTATTGACAGAAAAACCACTTTATGGTGTACCCACAACAGTATTCGGTATCAAAGTTACCCAGATCAAAGAGATACTTGGAAACAGGGACAATCCAATTATCTTTTGCACTCAAGTGGAAAATTATTTTTCAGTTTGTACAAAAATATGAGCTATACAATACATAATCGTTGCCAAGCTTGAAAATTCCTACTCCAATTTAATCATGGAAATGTGCAGATGATTATATTGTGGTGCTGTATTAGTTTTCATCTATCACAAAATGCAAAATATTGTGATAGATGTTCCCCATTACCACATAGACCCATTTTATGAGAGCTGCTATCTTTTTATTCAGATCAGTTTAATTTTAATCAATCACAAAACAATATCAAAATAAAATACAAAGTATACATAAGTCAATAATCATGATAAAGCTGTTGTACTGAGAAACAAATAAAATGATTAAAATGTATGTGTATACTGAGAATTTTAATAACATCTTCAGTGAAATACCATTATAAAGATTCAATTTTATCTATTTGATGATGACCTTAAAAGAAACAACTCTGAGAATGGCATTTATTTGTTGTTTCAATCACTCTTTGTTTTTCCTTTTTCTCATCATCTTGTCTCAATCAATCTATAACTCAGATTTATTGGTATTTTTTTTTCCAATGTGACTGATGTTATTGTAAGGAAGTACAAGAATAATAAGATCAGATACACTTTGAGAGGGTGCTTGTGTCAATTCAGCACCAACATAATGAGAATGAACATTTTCACTTGATTATTCTATAAGGTTAGGGAAAGTGTGGATGTCTACATTCCTGTTAAAACAAACCCCACAGATTTGATTGATTACTTGATTGATTGATTGATTGATTGATTGATTGATTGATTGATTGATTGATTACTTGATTGATTGATTGATTGATTGATTGATTGATTGATTGATTGATTGATTGATTGATTGATTGATTGATTGATTGACTGATTGATTGATTGATTGATTGATTGATTGATTGATTGATTGATTGATTGATTGATTGATTGATTGGTTTGATTGAGTTGAACTAATTGATGTGTGATAATGAAATGGATAATCAGTGATACCATTTGCTCAAGGAGAACCAAAACAGAGTACACATCCAGCCTCAAATATTTTTGGTCTAATACCTTCCTTACTTACATGCAGTCTCTGTTACTTCATATTTTCATTACTGGACACAATATGATCGTTATTTCTCCATTAACGTTACATCCCCTTCTCTTCACCATACCATGCCCCCCCCCCCCCCCCCGACACCCACACACCATCACACACAAGGAACTTTTTATACAGTCAAATGACATATACCAGTTAAAGATTTTGTTTACAGCATAACCTCTGGTAGCATTACTAATGAGCTTTAAGAAAGAATACTTCCAGTTCATACTCAATCGATGGCATTTTACCAATGAGATGAAATTTGTTCTTTCATTTAATGAGAACAATTATTCTTTCCTGAGGATATGTTATATAAATCTATTTAACTTCAACAAAGATGGAGCAGCTTGTTTATGATTCAGAGATAATAATTCTCTTTTTCTCTCCATCTCTCCCCTGCATCTCTTTCTCTTCCCCTCATCCTCCCTGACAAGTGTCCAATAAACTGCAAGAAAGTCCACCAGACAAGAGTACACATATCTTCTTCCATTACTTCCAAGATATTGACATCCCCTTATGAAAAAAAAAAGATTATCCTGTTTCCCCCAAATACAATAAATTCATGTCATATGTGAGTGTGAGAAGATCGTTATGACATATCATCAAATTTGTCCCTCTCTCTGTCACATACACACACACACACACACATAAGCATATACACATCAATGCACTCTCTCTCTCTCTCTCTTCACTTCTGTCGTATCAATTTCTCTTTTATTTTCTCACTCTATATTATGTTCATTGATCTATCTCCAACTATCCCTGTGTTTTTTCGTCTCCCTTCCTTTTCTTCCTTTCTTTTTTGGCATCTGTATCTCAAGCTCTCGGCTAAGAATAAGAAGGTTTGCCACAATCAAGCCTTCAGTCTTCTTCCCCAGCGGCACAAAATGCACTTCACATATGAAGGCCGCAAAATGAAAGGGTCCGGGGAATATCAATCTCTCACAGAATGTAGCCCTGTTTACATGCATGCATGTTTCCTCACAAAAACATGATACACAAGCATTCTCTTGCGCCGTAGAATCAGCACATAATTTGGCTTCAACATTCCCTGGAACTCTTGAGCGCCAGCTAATCAAATCGAAATTAACTCGATCAAGTTTTTTTAGTCCATAAAGAAGAACAAAAACATGCATAGCCATAGCTTTATTAGTGGCAAGACAATACACATGATATGCACAGAGGTGCTATAGCTGATCACTTTTACAGTCTGAAACATTATATATTCTTTGATTTAATAACATAACATGCATATTTAGTTCATGACATTGTGAATGCTCTGCCTTACGCATAGAGTCACTTCACAGAAACTCCCATTTACCAACCATCCTAATTATTATTCTGAAACATCACATATACTATAAAGATCAAACAATAACAAGCATACATATCTTTAAAACATTTCAAAATCAAGCACAGTCTTTACACGTGGACGCAATTCATGCCTTTTTGCCTCTCAAATGGAGACAAATGTCAATTCGAATACGCTTTCATCGTCGTTGTGCGTAGGCGGGACGTTGAGGGAACGTGGAGAAATGCCCGCATGTGGAGGCTACCCCTTCAATAACACCTCCACATCATCACAGAATTCACTAATCAAAGTGAGGTACAAACGGCCTGAGAGCTGTGCCAGACTCCACTAAGGGAGTTCATTGATGGAGGCACCGCCACAATGCTCCTCTTTTCCCTTCTGCCAATCTTTGCATAACACACCATATAGATGCAGAACATTTTGCGCCTATGGATTTCTTTTCTCAGTTCTATGTTTGTCACACGTTGCACAGTAATTTCATCAAGTCGTCATGTATTGGAAATGAGAGCTATGTAACATTTACATGTTATACTGTTGCCCCTTGTTTAAAGAGAATCATGTTTATCTGTGAGGGTGAGTTTGCACCAAAATAAGATCTCTTTGTATAAACAGGAATATTCCGATACCAAACAACATCTTCATATTAAACATGGTAGAAGTTGGGAAGGCTTTTCTCTGAGAATAACATCCACTAACCTTTATATGTACCAAGGCAGTTACCTTACAGGGGAATTCAAAACAAGTTAAAACTTCGTCTGACAAGAAAAAGTCAAATTTTAAAGGCATCACAGTGACAATTTGATCAAAACTGTCAAATTATTTTTCCAACTATGGGGTGGATGATCTACAATGTAAGTTTGATGCTGTTTTACTCCAATACATATGAAAGCAGAGAAGACAAGATGTCAAAACATGACCCAATTTCAAAATGCAAACATTCATGATGAATGCTGTACGTGATATTAAACATGTTACACACATAATCAATAATTTAGCACCACTGCGCCATACTCTCTTCAATCAATTTTTGGCTTCGTTTATCTACATTAGTTTCTCATTTAAATTTCTGCAACCATATCATGCACCAACAAAAGGATTGACATTTTTGTTGTGATGTTTGTACCATCTACAAGCCTCAGATTTTACACCAGACAGCAATAGAAAAAGACGGGAATCATATTTCTACCACAGGCAGTGTTGATAAGCACAGTATCATACTGATATTAAATTTTTTCCGTGGCACCAGCATCTGGATACTGTAAAGCCAGGTAATTTCACAGCATGAAATTTTCGCTCATTGAAGCCTATGATCTTTTTTGCGGCATTAACTTTTCACAAATTGCCACTGGCATTCAATGCATATAGTGTAGACAAGAACTTTCAGGTGCATTTTCATTTCGCGAATCTTGGCTCTCGCGAAATTCAAGAAATTAAAATGCGCAAGAACATTTCTGGTTTTACAGTGAGTATCTGAATGGAGTCGATCTGTATCATGATGCCTGGTGTTTATGTCTGGTGAGAGTTAATCAAAGCTTTGTATATGAAGCATTCACAGAATGACTGTGATGACTTGTGCGACAGGCTACTGAGATTATAAACTTAACTTAACCTTGCAATTCATGGAAACATTTCTTGCAGTTATAATAAACAGAACATTCTGAGGTAAATTTTGCATCCCAATGAGGAATTACTGACAATTACTGTAGTTGAAGTATATTTGAGCAATATGCATCAAAGCTCCTTTAACATAAAGTTTTAGCTCACTTCACTACCTACAACAAAAAGTCTCTTACCCTGTAGTCTAAGGGAGTATTGGTATATAACGTGTATGACCTTAAGACAGCTAATTTTGTAAATAATTTATGTGTGAAGACTGCAAAAACATCAAATCAATTGAATTACAGATGAATTAACACATTTTTCGTTCTGCCTACGAACCTAATCAAACTAATTAATGAAAACAGAATGACTTGAGAGAACCTCAATCAACATCTCTCCACGTCTAAACGTCAACGATCCATTGTTTACGTCTGCGAATTCAGCTAACCAAATCATGTCAATTTGATATGATAATTGGTGTTTGGATGCAGAAGTCCATTTCGATTGTCGAGCTGAATTATACAGCATACAAAACAGGCAGGCCCCTCTACAACTGATATGCACTCTACATTTCCCGCATCTGAATTCATACCGACCCAACTCCTCGAGGCAAAAACGGCATCTTGATTCTCATCGCATCTCTCTCCTTTCATTGCTCTTCCTTTTTTCTACGTTCACTGCCAACGTTTCCTTCCTACACGCAATTATCCCCGCCTCCAAGTACACGCAGTATCCCTGAGGCCGCATCATCGTCGGTGCCCTTTACTTTCCTTCTGCCTATCGTTCTTTTCCATACCTTGTCACCATCACTACAATGCCCTCCAGCAAATGGGAGTTCACAAAACCTTCCCTTGTTGACAGCTTGATGAAAGAGTCTTGTTTTGATGGGATTCATATATCCAGGCTCCCCCGCTTGATTCTTTTTCAGAGTGAATACTAAGCCATTGCTTTAAAAAAAAAAAAGATAACACTTCCACGGGATGCACACATGAAGTCGGTTCGAAATAATTTAACCCTTTATGTGCAAAGGAGCTTAGCTTAAAGGGATTGTACAGTTTTGGTTGAGACCTAATTTCAGGTTTCTAACATTTTTTGGTGAGATAATAAGAAACCTCTTATGAAATAAGAAAGAGCATGTAATTCTATGAGGAATTCAACTTTTATTTGATGAAAATTGGTTTTGAAATGGCTGAGATATCAAAAAAGAGCGACTCTAATAAAGTGTGGGACCCACACTTTATTACGATCGCTTTGTTTTACTTTGTTTTTGGATATTTCAGTCATTCCAAACCCGATTTTCATCAAATAAACTTTGAATTCCTCTTAAATGGTATGCTCTGTACTATATCATAAGTGTTTTCTTGGTATCTCGCAAAAAGTTAAAAGCCCAATTCTCATCTCCACCAATACTGTACTATCCCTTTAACTTACCAAGCTTTTCATCAACATTTAGTACTGTAACACTCAAATTTTCATGTGCATGAAATTTTTGCCAATTTCATAATGAGCCATGAGTTGTGAAAGTAGAAAGCACGCAGAAGGTTTTGTCTGCACAGTGTATTGAATGTCTGCAGCAATTTGCAACAGTTTTGATCCACACATGTTTTTGCATGGTTTTACAGTAATCCATCCAAACTTGGCCAAGTTGTAAACTTACCATGCACATTAACCCATAAGTCACTGAAACACCCAAAACTGCCTATCCATTTTCTTTTAATGTTTTTATGCTTCACCATTTTTTGTTCATTTTCATTGAGAGAATATATAAATATGTCATTTGATAAAGGTCAGAGTTACACAAATGTTATATCAGAATTACCTCTGTGACACACCATTCTCTTGGTAAAGTCTTAGACTTTCAAATAAACATTTAACTTATAATAGACAAAAATAAACATGCAGTGAGCTATTTCATATCATTTATAGCAAGTTGTCCAAATGAGAGCTATATTGCTGTACCTTCCAGGGGACAATAGGCCATTATGTACAGAGTCTTCAGTGGCTAAAGGGTTAAAAAGGAATGCATCCCGAAAGTATGCCATAAGATGATGACACCATCATCTCAGCTAAAGTATGTGTGTGTGTTTGTGACCAATATCAATATTTGGTGAAAACATACATAACTCTTTGAGGTTTGTTTGTTTGTGGGTTGTTGTTTTTTGCGTGTTTGTTTGTTTGTTTGTTTATTTGGTTTTTTTTTGAGGGGGGAGGATTTGTCCATTATATCTGATGTAGAGACAAAATTGATGATTAGTAGTGGATGATACCACACAAGATAAAAAGCTGGCTTCTGGACATTTCTCTGATATTTCAAATGCATGACTCACTGGTTAAGGTGGCACTAACCATAATCTGACTGGCATCCTGGTTTCCATAAATATGTTACCATTATTGTCAAAAAGTCTTCATCTTACGGTGCTTCACAAAAAGATGAGAACTGTTCATCCACCATCTTAACAAACTTATCAACCCCTTGGTTACTGAACAACTGCCACATCAGCCTACTCCCATCATGCATATCATCTTCATTTCATGGAGAAATATTTCTTAAGGACTTCTGGAGTTTACAGGTACCCTATGAATCCACCTCGAATCTACTCCTTTGGACGCGCGATTGTGAACAACGTTTTTTTTTTTAATGCATAGATGGAGATTACTGCCGTTTAAACTAACAGGTCTTCACTCCACACAAAATCATTAGAGCTTAGCCCCCGGCGAAATGCAAACATTTTGTCTGCTGCTCACTTGCTCTTCTCACAACCAAGTTAAGTTTTCACTCATCAGCCAGTCATATAGAGCACGAGGAGGACCCCAAGCATAAATCCATGACAGAGGTTGGTTTGAATGTGCGTATGTAGTCTAATTACCAGACCCAGGCCATTAAAAAAAAATGAAAGAAAAGAATAAAAATGAATCACATTGCTGCTTTGCTGGCAAGCTTAAGTCTGCATCTGGTACGCTTTGCTTGACTAGCATCCGGATTCATCGTGATATTAGATCCTCCCTCCTCCTTTGTGGAGGGAAAAAGAAAAGCCATGAAAGTCCAACTGTGACGGAGATATTGATAGCCGTAAGCCCGCGAGTGAGCAAAGCGAGACGCACACTCAGAGCGCCCAGACAATGTGACGCTCCCGCTTGACATTTTCATCAACGGGGGAAGAACTCGGCTGAAGATATTACATCCGAAAACAATGATGGAATGAAAAAAAAAAAGACCTGCTCTCAAACAATGACAGAGGGATCTAATTTGATTTCAATCATCTCGTCTCTGTGATTTGCTGCCCTTGTGGTCAAACTGAGGAGTTTCTAATCTGGCTGGCGATATTCCGCTCAGAATATTGTGATGCTGAAAAATTGTATTCAGAGATAAACGATGCTGTTGAAAAAAATATCAACTCTCTCATTACCATTTGGAAATCAACTGCATTAGATGTCAATGGTAGCTTGATGCAGCAGCACTAAGATGGTTAAATAATTAGATTGATTGATTGATTAGAATTGATTTGGATTCTGTTTTTTGTTACTGCTGAGGAAGCACTGAATGCTTATAAACATGCGAACACATACCATAAAACCAGAAATGTTCACATGCATTTTAATTTTGCAAACTATGCGAGAGCCAAGATTCGCAAAATTTAAATGCACACAAAAGTTCTCATCTATACCAAATATATTGAATGCCAGCGGCAATTAGTGAAAATTTCATGCTACGAAGAAAAGCCATCTGCTCCAATTCATGAAAATTTCATGTCGCGAAAATATCCTGCTTTACAGTAACCAATGGATTTGAGTCAGAGCCAAATTGTAACAAAGCTGTCACTCAAATGATATTCATTCGTTGATACAAGACCAAGATTCTGACTATTGAAAGGAATTATTGCCTGGTGATAGATATAAAAGTTGAAGTATATGATAACTCTGTCCATGTGTCAATTTGACAGTATTGTGGATGACTCTTGGACATTGAAAATATCATTAACAAGTCCAATCTTACTAAGATGATGCACTGGTCACTTGCTTTAGATCCTCATTTTTTTAAAAGTAAAACTAACTGTCCAATGAATCTAAGTCTCTTTAAGTATTTTAATTCACCTCATTGACATAAATTTGGTTATTTGTTTGAAGTGCCTCTTGAAGGCAACAAACAGAGAGTGGTCAAATACAATGTACCGTACTTGGAATTAATGAAAGTACTTGGAATTAATGAAAGGACTGAACGCTTCACACCTTAGGACTTTTTATCCAGGAAGTTGAATGCAAAATACAGGTATTCTGTCTGTTCGTGAATAATAACATTACATCTGACCAAATCAGTTAGCCATGCCCTATAAAGGTAGAAAATGATTTAACGAAAGCCGGATTTCTCTCGAGGAATGACCCTAGGATGGTGATTTGGGGGGGGGGGTGGTCATGTGACACATCCCAAATATCAAACATCAAACATCGTTCCAAGCCCAGCGGGGTGTCACTGCCACGTTCCGAATGTTAACCCTGCACTCCTGCCTGTCACAAATATTTTGTCTTTGAACTTCTCAGCCATAACCCCCGACAGTAATTCGATTTGCAGGACTTCAGTATTAACTTGCACGCCGACTTTATACTTGTGGGTGCATGGTCTGATGGTCGTGGGAGTAGGAAGGTAAAAGAGAAGAGAGAGGGAGAGAGCTGGCTGTGGAGTCTGCTGAAATAATAATGGTGCAACACAATGACATGTTTGGAATATTTTGGCTGAAGATTGAATTCTGATCACCCATCTTTACCCAATAAAAAAGAAAAAGGTTGAGAAAGGAAAGGGCGAGGGTTGGAGAGATTGAGTGAGAGAGACAGATGGACAGGGTGAGTGAGTGCAAAGATAGATTGAAGGAGGAAATTAGGAAGAAATGATCTGCTTCTTCCTCGAAATCATCAACTACTGTATATGCTGTTATTTTCGCGTACAGATATTTTCACGAATGAGGAGGTCACAGACATTTTTGCGTGATGTTGTTTTCCGCGAATTGACACTGGCACTAACGTAAATGCACTATTACCCAAGTGCATGGAGACATATTCAAGTGTTGTTAAATTTGCGATCCAACTGTGATTTGCGAAAATGCGAAAATTAAACCCTCACGAAAATAACAGCTTATACAGTAGTCACAATCATCCATGCTCTGAATAAAATGAATGCATGCTGGTGAAGGTAAAGGAAGAAATTTTAAAGCTACGCATCTTGTTCATTCAGGTTTTATCATCATTGTCAGTGAAAGTAGCAGTGATGAAATCATCATATTTCACCAGGAAAAGAATGTTGTATAATGAAAAGGTCTTGACTCCATAAAATCATCATCAACATCACTGTTATGAAAAGCAGTACTATCATTATTTTGTCATTACTACAATTCTAATTTTTGATTATCATTTTCATCATTAATGACTAATATCTTAAAGGGATCGTATAGTTTTGGTTGAGACCTCATTTCAGGTTTCTAACATTTTTTGGTGAGATAATGAGAAACCTCTTATGAAATATGAAAGAGCATGTAATTCCATGAGGAATTCAACATTTATTTTGATGAAAATTGGTTTTGAAATGGCTGAGATATCCAAAACAGAGTGATTCTAATAAGTGTGGGACCCACACTTTATCATGATCGCTTTGTTTTACTTTGTTTTTTGGATGTTTCAGTCATTCCAAACCCAATTTTCATCAAATAAACTTTGAATTCCTCTTAAAATGGTATGCTCTGAACTATTTCATAAGTGTTTTCTTGGTATCTCGCAAAAAGTTAAAAGTCCACTTCTCATCTCCACCAATACTGTACTATCCCTTTAAGATGTTATAGATATTATCATTTTATCATATATGAACTATCATTATTGTCATTGCTATGCCATTATTATCATTATCATATCATCATTATTATCATTTTCACCATCAAACTCAATATCACTACTATCATCATCATCATCATCATCATCATCCTCATCATCATCGTCATCATCATCATCATTATGCATATCATCATCTTTCCTTGCTTTGCTGGGAAGGTACATGTAGTCACAAGGGTCATCTAGAGATACAATGTATTACTATTTCGAGCATCACAAACATTTCAGAACACGAGTATATCAGGATTGGATACAAAGAGGGAGTAGAGACACGATTCTCATTGCCAACGGCACAACATCGGCTCTTTTGCGAGGTATATCTATTTCATCGTTACCCCCTTCAGGCAAAAATGAGATGCACACATGGGCATTTCTGATTCTGGGAGCCAGGGGACCGGGCGCCGCAAAGCACGGAACACATCATCAGAATACATACCTCACATAGATGCCTCGAAGGAGACGTCAACTTACAGCAGTACCGCTTGGCAGTCACGATCGCCTGTGTTCAGCGGAGGCATCACTATGCTTGGCACATAGTTATGTTCTCTCAATAAAACTTCTTGGGACTACTAGTAGCCCCTCCCCCAAAACAAGAGCTGGCTTTTAGAACAGAGTTTTTTACAAGCTGACCACGAGGGGAGGGATGGTCAAGTGATACACCAAAGGCCTACTCCATGGATACAGTGAGATGATGCCGGAGGAGCAACAGCATCATATGTCACCGCTGTCGTGGCAACCCTTGCTCCTTGGTGCACTTTTCTCCTTCCTCCTCCTCCTCCTTCTCCTCCTCCTCTTCTTACAGTCTTTTTGACCTCATCTTTAAGGACACACTTCTTTTTTTTTTCTTCTTCTTCACGGCTAGGCTAGCTGGGAGGGACCAGTCTGTTGTTGGTGTTGGCCACACTTCCAGTGGGGCCCATGGGATAAGTTATCACCACAACACTTGGGGGAGAGTGTGTCTCACAGACAGAGAGGGGGAGAGGGAGAAAGAGATAGAGAGAAAGGGGAAAAGATGGAGAGACAGAGGAAGAGGGAAAAACAGGAGATGAAGCAAGGCCAGATGAGAATCTGGAAATGATGTGGTCTCTACTTCAGACCCTCCTAATCCCAAGGTCTGAACCTACTACAGACCAATTACTGTAAAGCAAGATTTATTCACAGCATAAAATTTTCACCAATTGCCACTGGCATTCAATGCATTTTGTGTAGACAAGAATTTTTGTGTGCATTTTAATTTTGCAAATTTTGGCTCCCGCAAAATGCACCCGAACATTTCTGGTTTTAGAGTAGTTCACCAAATTTAGAGTATTATACATCTGCTATTTCGTGTCACTGTTGCATCATTGACCTGTTTGATACAGGGATTAGAGCTTGCCATAATTATTGATTGAACTGAGAAATGTTTAGAATGAAAATTTCAGGGAATTTGGATAAAATTATTTTAAAAAAAATTAAAGAGAACGTGGCAAATATATTACAAGAAAACTGCTACTCTCATGGATTTTGACATTAAAATTTTGCCAAACAGAATTACTGCAGGTGATAAAATTTCTGGCATCATGATTTTAAGCATCAGTTACATTGTATTGATACACAAATGAAAGTGAGCCCAGCTGCTTTACAATTCTTGCTCTCTTTTCGTATGTATGTATGTATATATATATATATATATATATATATATATATATATATGTATATATATATATATGTATATATATATATATACATATATGAGATATGTATATGTATATATATATACATATATGAGATATGTATATATATATATATATATATATATATATGCACATATATGATATATATATATATATATATATATGAGATATATATATAAAGATAGATACAGACTGTTAGAATATAATTTACATGTATGCTCATGCAAATAAAAACAGCACATTGCTATAATAGGCCTATATATTTTACCTTATCAGAAATTATGAAATAAGATGGAAAATGAACATAAAATACAAGTGTGTGACAGATGATGGCAACAGATTATTAAATCTAAGGAGAACACCCCCTCAGAATGAGAAATTGTCCCCTGTTGGACACAGATAGAAGAGGTATGTGATCAGTAAGAGGAAGACAGAGAGATAAAGCCCAGCCTATGATGGAAGGCTAGCAGAACCTTGAGGTAGTAGTAACCTCAAATGTCCTCAGGATTACCCTGCTCCACAGGGGGAGGGGGAGGGTAGGGCAGGATGGGGTGGGAGGGCTGGTCTGCCCAGGAAAATGAGAGGACCTAGTCTTATCGCAAGGATACCTGTATAATCATTCATGAATCTCACATGGCAATATTGACTTCAGTTGCAAAGAGTATGTGGGATTCATCTATACACATCTATAAATCTTTGTTGCTTATTTTGCATATTTTATACATATACATGTAAATAATTGAATGTATAAAAATATATATTTATAAGAGATAAAAAAAAAGAAAAGGGGGATACAGAGACAGAGACCCAATACTACACAGGCATGGTAACTCCTCAACAGCTCACCATATCTTCAGCTGAGAACCAAAAGGGCGCTGTTGCGTACTAAGAACTGAGTGCAAATTAAAACAAAACAATCAGTATTCATTAAATAAAAAGCTCACTTAATCAAAAGTGAGTAGATATATAAGCATTGTTACAGATAATGAGTGAAATAGCATCCCTGAGGATTTAATTTTGAACATTTTACTGAAAATGAAAATAAATTCAAATTAGCATCATAACAGAGATCATGCTCTACTATGCGATACCAATAACTCAATATCCCCCCCAAAAAAAAAAACAAAAACAAAAACAAAAACAAAAACACAGCAACAACACCCTTTCGGTTCTCAGCCAACAATATTGATGATATTGATAAGACAGATTACAATCGGTAATAATGTCCTCTCAGCTGGCTACCTCAAGAGTATCTTTTTCTACCCTGTAAAATGAATACATGTTTTCTTCCATGTACATCATTATCCTGCGATTCATATTCATAATTCTGACTGCAAATCATAAGATAAGAATGGATCAAATAAGATCATTATGTTTGAATTCGCTGTGAATAAGCTCTAACTTGCATTTAATCAACTTGTCGATGATGCACTGATTTTCCTCTAACACACATTTGCCATTTACCACAGCCAGAGAATACTCAGGACTAGTCTTCATAGGGTTAAAGCTGCAACAATCTCAGCTAATATAAAAGGATAAAGACATCATTGTATATCAATTTCAAACTTGCCTAATCCTAGTATAACATTTTAACAAATAATGACTAATAGAGGTGAAAGCTGTTTTATCTTTAGCTTTTTTTCATCAGTTCAGAAGGGAATATTATTTACTCTAGTGATATATCACACATCTTAATCACAGTGCAGATGTAAACAACAAGACACAAAAAGGTGGAACTATCATAGTGATATCCACAAGTGCCTGCAAATGAGAACAACTTGTACTATATCTCGCACACATCTGCCACATGCATGCAATGGTCCCAGGGTCCAACACCAGTGGACGTGAGATGTATAGAGACATAGCATCGCTAATCAAGATGTCATTTAATTACCAGTACAGCCTGGTGCAGCAGAGAGACAGAGATAGAGGGGAATGATGACATCATAATAGCTTACTAAACGCTCTGGAGGGGGCGGAGTTTGCTGACTTAATTAGGGGTGCACTAACCCAATCAGTGGAAGCAGTTGGTTTGGTAGTAACCAAACTTTCCATTGACCATACACCATCCATCTCCATTGACTAGGTCAGGAGAATGACTCCGATTTCTGATGGATGTACCTGGTTTATGGGGGGAAAAAGCTAGATTTTATGAGATGACTCTGTCTTTTTTTTTCACGTAGTTTTCATCTGTGACATGAATGAGATGTTTATTTCCTTTTGATAGAGGAATATATAATCACAAGGGAAAATAGCACTCCCTTTTGGAAATGGCAAGAGCTCTTTAAAAAACAATGCTCAATAATGCAAATTTATTTCTCCTGAATGAAAATGCTCTGAAATGCTATTCATAAGACACAATCACCTTTTGTTGAGTTTTAATGAGGGAGGAAGCACGAATTCCACTGTTAGGAGAAGCATGCTGAAAAGAACCAATCAGTCCAACATAATTGGGGGTTGAGTACGGTGACACACTCAATGGAGATTTCCTTGGATACCCCCAGGGGCATTCCTTTCTATCTTTGTCACTGTGTTCCAAGATGTTCAACTGATGATCGATGTCTGTCATTGGAATCAAATCAAGGCTTCAAAGTAAATAAACTAGGGTCAGACACGTCCCCTTGACTGACAAGTGATTCCTATACAACTCTTGCATATTTCAGACAATTACTTTGTCTGAAACATGTGACAAGTTGGATATTTACATTTGTCAGGCTTTTGATCGTCTCTACACCAAAAAGATCTTTTTAGCCAAATTTTCCCTAAAAGTTGAAAAACACAATTCTTTTTTCTTAAGAAGTGATACCTGATGAGGTGAACAAAGTCTACAAAACAAGTAGTCTTTGTCTGGATGAAAACAAGGACTATCTAGAACAGAATTAAGTAATAAAAAAAAAGAAGAGATTTTTGCTCTCTGCCTAAATCTACATAGAAGATTGCTGTGTGTTAGACTTTGTCCCTTTGTCAGTGACAGTTGAAATATCATGGGGATAGGACTTCTTATTGTGATTATGACCTTATACACATGGCGTACCAGCAGAATGTGTGGTTGACACACAATACGTAGGTGCTAAAATTAATTTCCCAGTCCTGTGGGTCCTTTTTTTTTCTACAGAGGAAGAGGACACAATCATAATGGGATTTGGTTGTACATACGTCAGCAACATTAAGACATCTCTTAAAATCAGTATACAATTTACATGTATATGACATAAGGTGGAAATCTGATATCCTTTTTACCATAAAATGTCCATGGAAGTCCTTCTACAGTGTTCACTAAAATTACTACTTAGTTTTCCGCCTACTTACCAAAAGACAGAGAAATATTAATTAACCTTTGTAATGCCAGGGACTTTAAACAGAGTACACAATGCTCCAGAGTTTTCTCCACCAATGTGAACACAAAAGCTACACTCGTCCCCTGCAAGATTCTGAAATCTTTCTCAACCTTGTATACACAGCCTCACTGGCAAATGGACAAGTAACAAAGAAATATCACCAATAAACAAATGACTTACACATGATATTTATTCTCCCCGATTCCAGATTTTATATGTAACCCAGATCATACAAAAAAAGTGATTTTTTATTCAGATATTAAAACGGATGTAGAATCTTGACCTGACAAAGACAGAGAGACATATGACCTGCGCTATCCGTGAGATTTCACTCCAGTAACAGATTCTTGAGATTGTTCAAATGTCTGACTTTCTCTCGGGATTACCTCTCATCATCTTCAGTTGGACCGATACTGTCAACAGAGGGCACACTTCTCATTTGTTGCTCTGACAAGATTTGCTGCCTCGCCTATTTCATCACCTTTTTCTCCCTTTGGCATGCCACGTACATAATAATGTTAAAACCAAAACGATGAGATGCATTTCTGACAGGAGTAAAAGCTGAAGAATATTCATGACTCTATGTTTCTGTCCATTCACATTATTTTGGAAATAAAGTTTGTATAACATAGTAATATCTGGCTCACAAATACAGGTGTACTATTCCTATCTCACACACCCTAGGCTGTCTTCCAACCCAATCTTGCCTGCTTACAATGTTCATGCCTGTTAGCTATTTCTTCTTTTTCTTCTCCTGTAAGTCAACTTTAATGATGTGCATGTTGTAATAGAATGAAACTTTTCAATAATCTAATTGTTGTTCTAATATCTGATGTAACCAGAAAGGGGCATTGCAATATACTTCTGCACTACGATGATGTTGTGCAGGGTTGCATATGATTGTATCATATTTCTGGTGAGGAAATTTGATCTTATCACCATTGCAAACATTGATCAATTTACATTGATTTAGCAATATATTATGAGTCAGAGACCTGTGTTTTCCCCAATACCAATTAAAAGTTTGAATGCAAAAAAAAAAAGTTTTTAAACTGAGGCCATTAAATAGAGAAATATAAAATCTTTTCAATGATAATGCACTTGTTAGATAACAAAAAATATTTTTTGAATGTTTTTCAATTATGATATACATTTTTTTCTTTAGTGTTTCTTAGCAGTTTTAATCTCAAATATCTCAAATTGGTAAAAATGGATACCCTTTCTGCATTTAAACTTTTCAAATGATTGTGTGGATGTTGAAAAAAAAAAGTTTCATATCACATCCACAGAGGAGAGAATGTCATCAAAGATATTTTCAAATATGAGATTATTACAAGTTTATCCAATGTTCAACAACGTGCATTTCCTGATGGAGAGAAGAGTGCCTAACTGTATGTCTCAGCCTTGGACAGGCATGCCACCAACTTGTAGTGTTTTCTTTGATTGCCTAACTCTGTGTAACTTAGTCTGCTGCCCTCTCTTGTTCAAATCTGGGTGAATCCATACATGTGGACCATTCAAGGACGACACTCCAAGGACCTATTGCATAAAGATGTTGGCAATCATTGCAAGTTACATTAATGGCAGATGCCACAGCAATGACTAGAAGACCATTTACTTGTCGTTTGCTGCCTGCTGCCATAGTAACTGTAATTATTGCAACTGACAACTGAACACCTCTCTGTGAACTGGCAAAACGGGGTCCAAGCTTTCACAGAATTAACAAAACATAGATAAGGCCTACCCATGGCCTGATTGGAATGTGAAATGGGTGACATGGATCATCAACAAAATGAAGTGAAACATGCACTACTATCATGTAGAAACAATCCCTGCTTGTCTATGTATAGTTTACACTGTGGTGCTAATGCACAAATTCAGGTGAAAGTGCACCTGATTAAAGGCTCTCTCATAAAACATCTGGACCTCGAGTCCACCATAAAATGGTAATAAAACCACTCAGTATATGACGGAGGTGTCCATATCATCAGCCCTTACAAGCTGAGTATCATGTCGGGGTGTAGGAGTTTGTCAGAATATATGTCTGTGTGTGTCTGTGTGTGTTCAGCTCTCATTTGATGGATGTTGCTATTGAACTTTGCAAGCTCCTGCTAAATTCACCTTTTCTATTCCAGCATTGCTTCTTCTATCAAATCAAACCTTTGAAAAGTTGTCACAAAAACCAATTATGCCAACTACACACACATTGTAATGACCCATCACAGTTTCTACTATCTGAAGAACAAAGCTCTCAAATGCATTAGTTGTCATATCAACGTTTAATCTTTGGGATTTTAGAAAATATTTCCTCTTACTTGGATATACGTAACAATTAAAGAAGAAGCATTGTCAGAAGATAATGAGATAGTATACATAAAACATCGGAAAATACACCTCTTCAGTTGCTGAATCATTTAGCATACTTTTAGATGGATCTTTTTCAGGCCAAAGAGTTTATTTTCTTCTGCTTCATACAAGGCATTAAACTTCACAGTTCAATAATAGTAACCTCTTCACACCACCTTTTCACTTTTGTTTTTTTTTTATCATTTCTTTTGTATCTAAATTAGTTACCATGACTACCACTGGACTGACACAGAATCCGTCAGCACAGGACACAAGCTAAACCCATGTCGTCCATGTCTGATGATTTCTTGCGGAGCAATCGACCCGACAGTCATCAACGAAACGAGGAAAACCGTTTCTTAATGATGAAAACATGTGGGAACGTTTGAGCCCAGCGGAGATCGACATTTTCAGTGAGTGGCGACAGAATGTTACTCACAGCTGTGTGTTTGTCTGTCTGTCTGACTGTCTGGTCTGAGCACTGGCGGGGAAACCCTCTATCAAACATAGCATTAATATGCTTTAGAGTTTGATGGTGTTTTTATATTTTCTCTATTTTTTTCACTACCACTGCATGTTAGCAAATAGCCTGAAAAAAAGGGGTTCTGATTTATTACAGCTAATAATTCAGTATGGAATTTGGATACAGATTTCTAAATTTGATTACTTCAGAAATCTTTTCTGGAGATGATCAATTGAAAACTACTTAATAACTTACTGGTTTCACTAGTTTTCCAACAACAACAACAACAACAAATTACACTTTTCTATATTTCATTTCATTTATTCATTTTTATTTTCAACAAATATTTGTGTACAAAATATCATGCTAAAGAGCAATATACATATTCTAAATATATCAAAATATGGCATAATCACACAATAAGTTTTGAAGCCAAGCTGCATGATAGTCACTACATAATGTTGAAAATGAATACTGTAAAACGAGGAATGTTTGCGTGCCTTTTAATTTCGCCAGCGGCAACATTCGCGAAAATTAAAATGCATGCGAAAGTTCTTGCCTACACAATATGCATTGGATGCCAGTGGTAAGTCGCGAAAATTTCATGCTGTTGGCTCCAATTTGCAAGATTTTCATGCCGCGAATATATCGTGTTTTATAGTATTCATCTATCTCAATTTCGTTTGTCCTCTTCTCAGTTCCTTTACCCTCCATTGTGCATACATGCTCCCAATTGTAAGTGAATTCACAGCACTCTCTCAGAACTGCTGTTGCCTGTAGTACTGTGAGAAGCCAGTACCTTCAAAACATGTTGATATTGTCTGTACTTTACTGCATAGCTTTCTCAAGCACACTATGATGGAGTCACTCTCCTGCAATTGCCTGTGTGTAATATTTCCTCTTTATAATATCTTTCTCTTCCTATTTCCCTCTACTCTCTATCTATCTCTTTCTCTTGGTATCTATCTGTCTCTTTTCATATCTTTCTCTTCTCTGTATCTTTTTTTCTATCTCTTTTTATTCATCTCTCTCTCTCTTCCTATCTCCCTATACGCTCTCTCTCTCTCTCTATCTCTCCCTATCTATCTCTCTCTTCCTAGGTATCTTTCTCTCCTCTGTATCTTTTTCTATCTCTTTTTATTCATCTCTCTCTCTCTCTCTCATCCTATCTCCCTATATGCTCGCTCTCTCTATATCTCTGTATCTATCTCTCTCTTCCTAGGTATCTTTCTCTGCTCTGTATCTTTTTCTATCTCTTTTTATTCATCTCTCTCTCTTCTTATCTCCCTATACGCTCTCTCTCTCTATCTCTCTGTATCTATCTCTCTCTCTTCCTAGGTATCTTTCTCTCCTCTGCATCTTTTTTCTATCTCTCTGTATTCATCTCTCTCTCCCTCTCTCCTCTATCTCGTTCATGTCTGCTTTCATATGTCCCTCTACTCACTTTCTTTCTCTATCTCCCTGTATCTTTATATATTTCTCATCAATCTTATTCATATCTGCGTTCATATCTCTCTCTACTCTCTATCTTTTTCTAGTATCTTCTTCTAGTCTCTATCTTTTGCTATCTCTGTTTTCATATCTCCTTCTATTCCCTTTATCTTTCTTTCTCTTGCTCCCTTAATGCTATCAAAATATTCACTCCCTGTGGTCGTAACCCTTTACTGGCTCTGTTTTCTCATGCTCTTCAGGCATTTCTGCATATTTCTCCTACTCATACAGCGATGCGTATAATAAGTTGTCAGGACGTAAACTGACATGCTTTCTTCATCTGTCAGTTTCAATGTCTTGAACCAAATTTTCAATGAATAACTACATAATCCTTATAATCACTATTGTGTCATCAATTTAATCTTGACAATTTATACTGTGAAGTCAAGAGATTACTAAATAATTGGGACAATCCCTGTTGTGTAGTAAATGTATGACTACATAATCCTGACTATCTCTATTGTGTAATCAGTGGATGACTACATAATCCTGACAATCCCTACCGTGTAGTCAATGGATGACTACGTAATCCTGACAATCCCTATTATAGAGTCAATGGATGACTACAACATAATCCTGACAATCCCTATTGTAGAGTCAATGGATGACTACAACATAATCCTGATAATCTCTATTGTAGAGTCAATAAATGACTACATAATCCTTACAATCTGTATTGTGTAGTCAATGAATGACTACATAGGCTTGACAATACCTACTACATCACAATATTCTTGATGTAAGATTGCTCTACTGTTACATTACAGGTTGGTTACATCTGACTATCTTTGCTGTGAAGTTCTTCAGTGGAAACTGACTGATTGCTACTAAAGTGGCTGTGCAATATCCGGCCGAGCGCCTCTCCAAATAAAGGGCAGACTAGAGACTTGACTCTAGCCAGGTGCTGCTCACAAACAAACTTTCCACCCAGTCAACAGAGCAGTTAGCATAATTTCATATTTCCATTTCCAGCAGGGAACACTGTTATTGAATTCCATCTCCGTTGCTAGGCAACCTGCGAGTGGATTGTTTGTGATGCATCAACGTGGCGGAGTCTTAAGGGATGCCCTCGTCGTCGTGTGGAGGGCAGGGGGAAGCAAATACTGGAGTGTTCTCTCCATCTCGTGCACAGACCAATGTTTGTCTATTTACCCATCAAAACAAAAGCTGAGAAGCCAGTTTGCTTAATAACTGCCCTCTATTCCTGTTCCCTCCTCTTACTGGAAGAGCCCATTCTTGTTTGTCCTATTTTTTTCCCCGTCAGGCAAGATGATGACAAGGATTACCAACAAGAGGACGACCTGCTCATTAAGGTTAAAACAGACAGATATCCGTAGTCAGAAGTAACTGTTAACAAAATATTACCCACATAAAGATGAAGCCACTGCAGTGTAATTATGAGCAGCATGTATGTGATTTACAAAAGTATTTTGGGGGTATTTTTTCCCCAAATACATCATGGGAAGACCATGCAGCAGTCAATGGTACTACCAAGTTTAACATTTCAAAGGTCAAAGTTCATACTGTATTTCTCTTGATTTAATTCACTATCAACATAAAAAAATAAAAACATCCACAGACAAAAAAAAAATTGTTCCTAACATCAATGTCAATGTTCATACTCAGCATACCATAATCATACATTTAATGCTCAGGATCAGTGTTACGAAGTATAACTTCATTGATAATAATAATCAACATAATAATAACTATAATGACAACGATGATAATGTCCCATACCTAGCAACATTATCCCCTGAAGTATTAAAGCAAAAAAAAAATGAAATGTCACTATTGTACTCCCTTGTTCTGTGCGGCTTTTCGGTACATGGGGGCATACTTTGATGACTGAAACATGGATGTAATGAAGATCTCAACTCAAAAGACATGTGTCCTCTTGTGAAGGTATAATTTGCCCATTTACATGCATCTCAACTCACTGAATATCAAAGCCTCCCAGATTGGACTCGCTCCATCTCTCTCTATTGCCGTCTGGGAAAAGAAAAATTGCGCACACACGTGCCGCGGTGCCCCGGAGTGGTGTATACACATGCACTCTGTCGGCAATCACCTGCACTAATTCCCCTGTCATGCGGCGTAAGTGGCTGCCGCCAAACAAAATGCCAGTAAAAAGAGGAAGGGGGGGGGGGGGGAGAGGAAAGAATAACAGCAGAAAAGAATACAGCAGGTCAGTCCATGACCAGGGAACAACTCCTGCATGAATATTCGGCGACTGATTTCCAATTGCAATTTCCCGGCACGGACAGCCATAAGGCCATGGCAGCGATTTTATGTCCCTGCATGTATAGTGGCACTGACAATCCGATTCAGCCTGCCATGAAACAAAAAGGGGCGTCGGCCGTTGAGGGATACCAAATGCCACTGCACATCCTCAAAAGACAAGCTTCCGGTGTTGCTCACAACATTTCAACTGCTCCAGCATCCCCACGAACTACTAATGATTTATACCAACTTCTAACCTTTATATCTCTTCCCTCATCAAAGGCAGAGAATGTCTGCTTTCCAACATTATTCCAAAAACACACAAACACACACACACACACACACACATACATACAGATGATTGCTATGTCTATGACACTCTAAAGACATGATGAGATGAAACTCACCATGATTTTTAATCACTGCAAAAGTACAGAGTCATCTCAAGATTATTTGACTCACGTGTCAAGAAGACTGCATGGAGCAGTAGAGCATTCAATTTCCACAAAACCTGATATCCATCCTGTTGCAAACTTCTGATTGTAACTGTTTATATCTATCTCAAGGTGTGAGCAATTTTACTTCCCTGTCTCGATATGGTTCCTTGTATGCTCTGTGATATCATCTGTTTAATCCTTTAGCCCCTTAATTAATCATCCATCATCAACCTTGTGTGTGCGTGTCTGTGTGTGTGTGTGTGTTCATGTGTATGTTGCATGTACTATGTTCCGATGTGTTCCTTACCCTGGTTAATATAATCTCAATATACATACACTTGTACATTCAGTCAGTCTTAACATGTGCAACAGTGTGTATTTTTACCTCTTCCATTAATGAGTAAAGGTTGATACTATAGAAACTACTATACAATATTGAGTGAAGAAGGAAAAGAGGAACAACATCTATGGATATGAATAAAAATGCTTTGACAGAAAGAATGAGAAAGACTGTTTTCTTTCCAGAACCATTATGAGAAAACCTTTTTTTCACTTATTTCATGTCTGCTCATACTTTGAAAAAGCACAAGGTATTGATTTTGGTGATGAATTTCTTATATTTTTTGTCACAACTCATTGAAGAGCTGTATTTGACTGTTTATTTCTCCTTCCTCCTCCCCCTTCTCCTTCAACCTTTTCTTTTCTCTTCTTCTGCTACTTCATCTCTCTTCTTCATCTTCCTCATATCATTGAGGATGACTGCAGATATGTCATTATCATTTCTCCATTTCCTCCTTAAATTCCCCTCCTCCTTTCAACTAGGGTCTGTTCTTATCAAATTACATAAACAGATGTCGGATCGGTCATTTATGCATGCCAGCCGACATGTCCGCTGTTGCCGGAAGACGGAAAGCCCTGCGCTTCACTCAGTCCGGGGGGAGTGCGCAGCCACGATTCCGCAGCTGAAGAGTGATTAGTTGGTTCAGTTGCCTGAGAACATCTGCCTCGTCACTATAGCAACGATGTCTAGAGTTTTACTACACTGGAAGAGTTCATCCCATGGTGACTGCACCATACAAAAGTTTGCATAGCCAGGAAAACACAGGACTGTGACGAAAGATGATAAGCTATGAGATGATAATGAAGATCATAATAATAAGATAAGCAAATATTACAATGATAGTGATAAGAATCATGATGAAGATAATCATGGTGATGATGGATTTTGTTTCTGTTTTGATCTGAACATCAATGACAAAGAGAGATCGTTGCTAAAATAAAGTAATGAAAAGAAAATGGTGCTCTTACACCGACATCATTAACAGGTGTGACATACACACCTGTCGCAGTGCAATTTATCACTGTCATATCTTCACATCTTCATAAGATTACCACATATGTGAGATATCATCAAGATGACTTCATTTCCTCACCTTAAAATTTCCTCTCATTTTAATTGATCACTTTCATGGGAATTGTGGTCCTCTTAACTCTCTTCTTCAGAAGCTGGAGGGAGATGTCTGCATTTCACTGATGTAACTTGTGAAGTGGCAACTCTATTATCACAAAAAGCACATTGAAGACATGTCCCCAAAAAATGTCATTTTGTGTTGACCAACCAAAGTTGCTGAAATTCAGAAGAAATGATGGGGATGCTGAATAAGTTCTTTATTCTAGCCATCTCATTGCGTGGTGACATATATTTGAACACTTATCAACAGCTATCTTTAGTTTCATCAGTGGTCAGTTATCATGACACATTTTGACATTTTCATATCAGACATCCCCCTCATTCAGCATAAAGCATGAAAATAAAGAAATCCTGTATCCCCTATGAAAGAGAGAAAAAAAGACAGACATTCTTGCATTGCTAAAGTGCCCCCAAGACTACTTTCTGTTATACAAAAGGGTGACCAGGAATTGAAAATTAGTCATCAAAATCTTTGACCAGAATTCCCTTCAGGATACAAGCACTCCTCCCTCACAAGTTAAAACTTAGCAAACATCAACAGTTGATTGACATTTATCACACATCTTTTGTGTCACACTTGGCTTCCATCACATGTTTTCCTCATCTAAAATGAATGACTGGGATGTACATCATTCAATTTTAATTCAATCACTTCCAACAAGAACATTGACATTTACGTGAGACTTGAATGAAACCAGCTTAAGATTACACAAGGCCATCAGTTTCTCATCAAGCCACTACTACAGTTCTCATTTTTCTATTACCCCAGCTCCATTTTTTTTTTCACTTAAGAAACTAGTTAAATGAACTGGAGGAGCTATTCCTTGCCTTGAAATGAAATGAGGGGAGGTAGAGGGAGATGGGGTCACTTTTTTTTTTCATTTAAAGCAGATTATGTGTGATCTAATAGACCCATCACTGGCAGACGATCAAGCATAATTGCTGCTCCATCCACGTTTCACTGCATCGTCCTATAGGGATCAGTAGGCATCCAATTGTGCTAGGTGGTGGCGTCTTTTAACGAGAATGACACGCAGACGACAAGTATCTCGTCTTTTTCTTCAAGGTCACCACCTCCTCTTCCTGTTCTTACAGGGTCAACAAGCGAGGGCGTGCATAAATTGCACTGCGAAGTCATTGCACAGAAAATGCAGTCGGGACATCTCACAAATACATTTCTTCCTGAGATTCCCGTGCCATTTTTACATAGGAAGGGGAATTACAGTACATTGAATGGGAGAAAGGAAAGAGCAACATGAACTTAAAGAAAGAATTATCATCCCACAAGGAGAGAGGGGAAACTGTAGGTATCTTGGATATACTTCTCTACTTAGAATTTACACATGGTAATCATCCCAAGTCACTAAACAATAGTGGTTTACTGTTTTTGATGCATAACAGCCAGCCATACCACCCAATATGTATGTATATATGCATGTACATGTACAAAGATAATACAGAAACCAATAAATCAAATCAAATCAATCAGAATCAAATCAAAATCAAATCAATATAACAAACATGCCTGTCAAGCAGACAAATAGATGTGAAGACTTGGATATCAAAAGCTCATCAAAGCTCTGTGGTAGTGAAATGTAAAGGATATTCTTTCTTTTCTTTTTTTTTTCTCTCTCTCTGCATGTGTTTATTACCCTAATTGTGATATCTTGTGTAAGACAAGCTTTTCATTTATGTCATTCTGCCTCTCTGATTAACCAAATGACTTACAGACCATGACAACAGCAAATCATGCAGGTCTTTTTCTAGCTGTTAAATTCTAATGACGATTTTCCACAGCCGCAATTCACGGACGGGATTAAACACTGTATGTTTCCACCTACAATGTACAGATGTTGATTTCTATGGCCATCTATTTGTTCATCTCGATGGCTCTAGTCCTCGTCTTCTCTGTCATTAATATGCTCATCTCATGTCTAACTCATTGGCTAGGCACTCTCTCTTCAGTCACCCTCAAGGGGGGGGGGGGGGGGGGGGGGGGGGGGGGGGTTCTCTCCCGATCACTCTTTCATCCAACACGTAATCCCTTCTACTTCTCCTACCCTCATCATCGCGAGAAATCGGAGGCCCTCTCCCACGTTAGGCCCAGCCTAAAATCTAATTACTCTCCAGCGAGTCTGTACGACAGGCAAGGAAGAGAGAGAACTGCTGTCGGAGGACACCAGCGTTGCCACGGCAACCCTCTAGACTCCCTGTTTATACAAGTATATTCATTGGTAAGGAATTTTGTGGAGGAGAAAGATAGGAAGACTGTTGTCTTTTTTCTTTTTTTATTCTTTTGCATAGAGGATGGATGTCTCCGTGTGCATTTCCTTTCCTTAGCATCCTCCACCAGTTATTTTTCTTTGCCTTTTTTTTTTTATTTTTGTCATCTCGGTCCCCATAGTTGAACATTGGAGTGAAGGCGGACAAAACGGTGTTCGTGCTGACTGAAGTGGCTGACAACATGTTTGTTTTCAAGGTTAGCTGATCTAATTGGGGATGCTCAGGAGAGAGCATGTCTTGCACAATTAGATGTACCAACTCCGGTTTCTTCCTCCATAAGCTGCCTGAGATGAGAGAGGCGGGAGGGATGGGAGGAGGAGGAGGTGGATAGGAGGAAAAATCCTCTTGTCTATTGCTGCGAGTTTGGCCTACGCTGAGCCATCGGTGCCATCAGACAGAGTGGTGATTACACTGCTACTCCAATTTCACATAAACATACTTCTAATGTTTCAACCTTGGGCAGACAAACTTGCATGGATTCATGAGTGTATTTCGCTGTCTTTCCTCAACCCCCATTAACTAAAAAAAAAATATATATAAAGAAATGATAACAGTAATGAATTTCGTGTCCTATAAATCAACATCGTTCAAAGATATATCAAAGCACATTTTAAACATTTTACCTCCTATTCAGTCAAGCTTTCAATATCATGACGGGTAGTATTCTCATCCTCAAAGACTGTTCTCTTAGTTTTACTTTCCAGACTCCATTATTCCTAATAAAATAAGCACATGAAGAAACGCAACATAGGTTACAGCTTTTCAAATTCAATTCAAGTCAGCTGTGAGCTTGGATGATGACTTTTATAAAATGAATGTGGGACACATATTATTTATCCCCTGACAAAAAGCCAGAGTAAAGCACAATTACCATAGCAACTAAAACTAGTATTCTCTGTCATATCACTTCTCACATATCTTAGCCCTTTCACTACTAGATCATGTAAATCACATACAGACTTTGTACAGGCCTCACCAGATTTAATTACCATAGGTGATGGGCAATCATACTTCAGCTGCACTACAATGAATAAGAACAAGAGACCCGCGGGTCTAGCGCTCACCTGAGTATCGCAAGTTCACCTTTCACGCAGTCACTAATCTAAATTATTCACAGCTCTACCAAAATTTGACCAGGCATTCTGAAGTAGAAGATGAAAATGTACAATAAGGGCCCAAATTTTTAAAGATTCCTTAATTTGGGGAATTGGGGGCCCCCTGGGGCCCTCTGGGTGGGGCATGGTGCCCATTTTGATAAATTGAGATCCTGACCCCCTAAGGATGCTACCTGCCAAGTTTGACGAAAATCTATCATGAGGTTTTCAGGAAGAAGATGACAATGTACGATTCAGGCCCCCATTTGGACCTTCCTAACCACCCCCCCCCCCCACCCCTGCCCCCAAGAGGGGCACCCCTGGATCTCCTATGAACAAACTCGAAACTACAGTCATTAATGTACTCACTCATAGTATTATCTTAGCTGTATAACTTCTGATTCTAGAGAAAATTTTTAACAATTCCTTCATTTGGGGGGTTTGGGCCCCCCTGGGGGCCCCCTGGGTGGGACATGGTGCCCATTTTAACAAATTGAGATCCTAACCCCTTAGGGATGCTACCTGCCAAGTTTGGTGAAAATGGGTCATGGGGTTCTAAAAAAGAAGATAAAAATGTACAATTTAGGCCCCATTTTACCCCTCCTCACCTCCCTCCCCTGGGTCCCAAGGGGGGCACCCCTGATTCTGCCATGAACAAACTTGAAACTGCAGTCATCAATGTACTAACTCATAGTATTAACTTAGCTCCATCACTTCTGGTTCTAGAGAAGAAGATTTTTAAAGATTCCTTAATTTTGGGGGATTTGGGCCCCCTGGGGGCCCCCTGGGGGCCCCCTGGGTGGGGCATGGTGCCCATTTTAACAAATTGAGTTCCTAACCCCCTAGGGATGCTACCTGCCAAGTTTGGTGAAAATGGGTCACGGGGTTCTCAAGAAGAAGATGAAAATGTACAATTTAGGCCCCATTAGAACCCCTCCCCACCCCCCTCCCCTGGGTCCCAAGGAGGGCATCCCTGATTCTGCCATGAACAAACTTGAAACTGCAGTCATCAATGTACTAACTCATAGTATTAACTTAGCTCTATCACTTCTGGTTCTAGAGAAGAAGATTTTTAAAGATTCCTTAATTTTGGGGGGTTTGGGCCCCCCTGGGGGCCCCCTGGGTGGGTCATGGTGCCCATTTTAACAAATTGAGTTCCTAACCCCCTAGGGATGCTACCTGCCAAGTTTGATGAAAATCGGTCTTGGGGTTTTCAAGAAGAAGATGAAAATGTAAAAAGTTTACGCACGACGCACGACGGACGACGGACGACGCACGACGCACGACGCACGACGCACGACGCACGACGGACGCCGGACGAAGGGCGATCGCAATAGCTCACTTGAGCCTTTGGCTCAGGTGAGCTAAAAATTGACAACATCTAAGGATCACATAGACATTGTCTTATCATGCAGTTCTCTAAAGAGAAATTCAGCATACACAGCTTCTAGGCTGAATTAACAAACTATGGAGTGCAGTAACCATGGAAACGATGCTGCAGAGTCACATCCCCCATTTACGGAGAGGAACAAAAAAAATCAATACGTGCTCGAACAATTGGAAGGATCATTACAATTCAGGCCTCATTTCATTTGTTCTGCACAGTTTGGGGTTAGCTGCTGTTGGTAATTACTGCCCTTCCATGCGAAAATATCTTTTTATGTTTCCATCTCCCTCCTTTTTTCCCTCTGGCTCCATTTTGCCCACTTCCGCTCCTCGGTGACAAGAGCATGGAGAATATATTTTCTTAAAAGAAGAAGAAGCAAACTGGAAACTGGCTGCAGTTGTCTTTCTTTTCTTCTCTTTTTTTTTTGTAACCAGCACACTCCAATGCCAATGTACCTCATTTCCTTAATTGCGGCGATTTGCCGGCAGATCGATCACGACACATTCACGAGCCGGCCATGGGGGAGAGAATGGCCCGCTGAAAGAGTATGCGGCATCCGCATCGCATAATCTACATATCTACAGGAAGCGTGGGATGAGACGGGCCCATGATACGGGTGTACCCAACCTACGGGAACATACAAATTCACACTCCCACAATTCTGAAGCAAAGATGCTCAAGAAAAAAAGAAAAGAAAAAAAGCATGCAATTTGCTGTGAAATGAGTTTTTGCCATTATTGTTACTGTTTCTGTTTCACATGGATGACCGAGGTAGATGTGTGCATATATATATATATATATATATATATATATATATATATATATATACATGCATGCACATGCATACATACATATATAAGACATATAGATAGATAGATAGATATATATAGAGAGATGAGAAGTATATCTTTGAAGTGAAATCTCACATCCAACTAAACCCCATGGAAGACCAGCTAATACAGCTGACTTAGAATATGGGCTATCAATTCTGCCATCTTCTCAGACGGAAAAATGAAACAAACAAACAAACAAACAAACAAAAAACCAAACAAACAAACCCATAAGAGCATATTTCTGTTCAAATATAAACATGCCAAAGCCACCTTGCATCTCAACTAATCATATCGCATGAATATACACCAGAAAACTGGACAGATGTATGTCAGAAGACGTTAAACTCAGTAAGCTATGTCTCTTGATATGTAGACCTACAATCATTGACATGGACTTGACTTCAACATGCAGGCACACATAAAACTGCCCGTGGCCTACAATAAAAATGGTATGCACTTTGCTAGCCACAAGCAATTGCAGTCTTTGCAACAGCCAGACCTTGATTAGAGACGTAACAAAATGAAAAGACCCTTCTATCTCATAAGTAAAACAACTTCAAAACATATTTGCTCTCAGGAAGGAAAGGAAAGAATGATATAATTTTAGCATTTTCTCTTCGAAATTATTTCATAAATATAATGTTGATGTGAAATTTTTAGGAGGTTCTCACTTAGTATATTAACTCAAGTTTGCATACACAAGATCAATAATAGTTTTATATCACTTTGCCTATTCATTTTATTCATCTGATATCTAATAATTTTTTCTAAGTCTAACTCAGTCAAAAAAAAAGATATCTTTAAGGCAAATCATTATTCTATGATTTGGGGGATATTTTTTCATATGGTATGATAACCACAAATATATTCATGCTGTCAACTGAAATAAATGACAAATTTGTAATGTTTCATCGTCCCATACAAGGGTAACAAATAAACTTCGTAGCTTCTAAAATTTCATTTAGTCTGCCAAATAAAAAATAATGCGTCCATATCTTGGAAGCAAATTGGTAAAAGGGTGCATCATTTACCTTGTCAGCTCTCATGAAAGGAATTGTGGGTTATTCCGATAAGGAAAAATTTGTAGTCTGTTTCTGGGGATGACTATTTGGCCTTTGTTTTATTCCTTTCTTTTTTCTCTTTATATTCAATTCAATTGTCTAACGAGACCAACATTTTTATCAAGGGACCCTATAAATTACACGCTCTGCTTTTTAGTAGGTCCCCCACATTTCATGTTTGTAATATTGTCTTCTCTTGTCTTCCTTTTTTAATTACGACGCTATGTCTGGTCTTATGTTCAATCGATTGTATCATGTTATTTGTGTTTGAGATGTGGAACAATAAACATGAAACCAAACCACGAATCCAATTCAATTCAATTCATTTTATTTTCATTCTTTTTCTTTTCAACAAAAAGAATAAATATAAATAGGTGTCCATGCTAATGTGGTAATCTTTTTGATACTTAGTTTGGCACTTTTCCTTAAGAAAATTAATGAGAAAGAGAGAGAGGGGGGAGAGAAAAAGAGACAAAGAGATA
Organism: Diadema antillarum; assembly: GCF_040938485.1. Classification (NCBI taxonomy): domain Eukaryota; kingdom Metazoa; phylum Echinodermata; class Echinoidea; order Diadematoida; family Diadematidae; genus Diadema; species Diadema antillarum. The sequence continues at coordinate 645,152 of NW_027271054.1, forward strand.
AATGACATATTTTGTCTTCTTTCTTAGGTTCCTAATAGATGTATGTTACTAAATTCCATTTTTATTGATGCAGTTCTTGGAAAGTGGTGAACAGAAATAGATACTCCCTCCAAAACTTTGTTTGAGATGTTGTTTTTTTTCCCTTCTATCTCATGTTTGTGTAGAATGATTCAATGTTGAAAACACTATACTTTTCACACACCTATGGCAAAGCATATTTAATATGGGCATGCCTGACCAGGGAGGTGTTACAGAGATGGAGTGGCAACTCCTCGTAATTCATGCAAACACATGTTTGGGTTCAAGGCGTTACAATGGGATGTCTAGCATTCCACTACACTTTTAAGTCATGCTCGGCACCGCTCTAGACGAAGTTCGGAGACGAAGAACGCATTTCACCTTTCGATGAATTACAAGTTTTATTTCACTGTAAAATTTTAAATGAAATACTCGAATTGATTTAGAAAAGTTTAGGAAAGAATTCAATACTATAAACATGTATTTCTAGTTTCTTCTTAATGCGCAAATCGAAATGAGATTACAATTAGGCCCTCTTAAAAACCTTATATTTTTCTATAATGTGCACATTTCCACATGTTAGTTTTCTATCTTTTAATCTGGGATATTTGATCTTTCAAATAAAGTACTCTGCTAAAGCGTGTTCCAGCATGCTTTGAAACTATTTGCTGTTAAAACTGTCAGTTTTACACTGCATTTGATTCGCTGCTCCAATTCAAGGTACACAAATTCATTGTCGCCATCACATCAGCGAATTGCAGTAGGGGCAAGTATTTCTAGATGTGAGAGTGCTAGTCCCGATTATTGATGCTCTCTTTTGTCAAAGCACATGGGTAACACCTGTAGTTGAACGCATAACTTCTTGGCGGTGCCGCACATGACTTCAAAGGAGAGCAGGAGTTGTCTATCCTTCTCTAGCACCTCCCTGGCCTGACAGAATGATCTTGTTCTTCCATATGGTGATAATAATGATATTGCAGGTGTGTTTGGCTCTGATGGTGATGAATACAATAATTTTTTCATTGAGACTTGGGACATGTATTTCTGAGACCACAGAGACCTGGCTTGTTTAATTCACCAGAACTTTAACCTATTCCATACTGAATTCTGAAATGCCAATAGAATTAATACACAGGCCAGCAGATTCCCGTGCAGAACGGGTTTAAGTTTGGTGATCTAATGTGTGATCAACCAGTCACTGACAATACTGAAACGATCATTTCTGGTTTTCACTGAATTCCCTCCCCCCCCCCCCTACCTAGCTACCTCCCCCTTCCCCCCCCCCCCATCCCCTTTCCTGCCCTGTGCCATCCCCTCCCCCAACCTACAAAAGGATAAAAAAGATAGTAGAGCATAATATATGTCAATGCCTTTCCAGGAAGAGACAAACTCTAATAGCTAAAAAAAAAAGCCTTCCAACAACAAAAACCACAAGAGACTTTTTAGCTTGGTGAAAAGGACAGATAACTGATGAGCTCAGAGAAGCAACACTAATTCAAGGATCAATAATGCACCACTCCCTCCGTAGTTTGGCTCAGAAGCTAACGCTTCGATACATCTTATATACCACATTCTCTCTCTCCCCATCTATCCCTCCAGTCTCTTTCTATCTCTCCCTATCTCTCTATGTCCATCTCCCTATCTCTCTATGTCCATCTCTCTATCTCTCTATGTCCATCTCCCTATCTCTCTATGTCCATCTCTCTATCTCTCTATGGCCATCTCTCTATGTCCATCTCTCTATCTCTATACAGTATGTCCATCTCTCTATCTCTCTACAGTATGTCCATCTCTCTATCTCTCTATATCCATCTCTCTATCTCTATACAGTATGTCCATCTCTCTATCTCTCTACAGTATGTCCATCTCTCTATCTCTCTATATCCATCTCTCTATCTCTCTCTGTCCCTATCTCTCTATCTCTCTACAGTATGTCTATCTCTCTATCTTTCTCTGTCTACCTCTCTAACTATCTCTCTTCTTTTCTGTCTCTTCCTATATCTGTCTTTCCTTTTCTATCCTCTTTCATCTGCTAGTATTCAAAGCATTGAAAGCAAAGAGCCAAATAGCCATAGTGAGAATATATTTCCATTATTATATCTAAGACTCAAAACACACTTTCCATATTGCATGTCAATATGAAGAGTTTGTTCACAAAAACCGATAAGTCCATTTTTTAAGATTTTGAAGTACGGTCTCTGTCATAAAGTACAAAATAATACCTTTTAAATGATATATTGGTCATTACATATAAAGGTACATTTTTTAAGTTATGGTCAAAAGAAGCAAAAATTTTCTTATTATTCTCTTTATTTTTCTTGACCTTTCATCGCAGATATCTCCATTTGGCAAATATGGACTTATCGGTTTTTGCGAACAAACTCTTCATATATCAGTACAGTACAGTCATGTAGAAAAAATAATAATAAACAAAATTATATTGAATTTACATTGCATATCATAAATAAATCAAAGTGTGACAAAAGATAAAGAATCAGAGAAAAGTGTGATGTTATTTACAAGCTTCAAACACAGCTTCATACAGTGAAAATAAATTTTCTATTAAGTATGCCCTTCTAGTGATCAGGTAAGCCATATCACTGCTCTGTCAGCATTATAATCTCCCGAAAAATTTTCTCCATGACCAGACTGCGGGATGCTCCATTAGACTTAATCGTCACGGCAACGAAAGTCGACTGATGAGTCGCATCATTGCATGGCCTGCCGCTTGCATAGACGTTCGAATAACATCTTACTTTCTTTCTTTCTCTCTCACACACACACACCTTTTTTTTTTAATTCAGGGCCTTGTTCATGGCTGGAGTCATCTTTCATGAATATATAAACCCCATTTACATTTTAAAAATAAGGCTAATCTCAGCCCAGTAATCCTTGCTAAAAGCACTTGAAAAGAAATATGAAAACATCTCTGCACACGTTGAGTGTTCTACTTCAGGATTTCTGCATATAACCTACTTCTTTCTAAGCCTGAATATTCTCTGTTCTAATTAAGGTATTTGTATTCACTTTTCATGGAGAAAGGCTGAATTGTGATCTGACTGGTTACCAGCGCGGAGGTGTCTTGGTCCAGTGGATACACATTCTGCTTGCAACAAGCAGGTTTAGGGTTCAAACCCTGCCTATGCACCTGCTTCCTTGTGTAGGTAATTTCCCTACAATTCTCCTGTCATGTGTAGGGGTGGATACCCAATGGGAAACTACAAGTTAACCTCTCCTGTGCTTGAGTGCCGAACGGCACAGAAAATCCCATAGTGTTGAACACATCTACCAAAGTCTCTGGCATAGAAGGGGTTTAGCTAATTGGATTTAGCACGAGTGCAGATGAAAATATCAGCTAGGTGAGAATGCTCTCCACGCAGTGGCAGATCTACACATGTAGGGGCAGGGGGCAAGGGGATTTAAACCCCACTTGAGCTCCTGTTTTTTTTCTTTTGTTTTGTTTTGGGTTTTAAGGATTTAAACCCTTCTTTTTTTTCTTTTTTCTTTTTTTTTTCTTTTTTCTTTTTTTTTTTTTTTTGCTTGCTTGTCTACTAATTTTGGGAGAGGAATGGCAGCAAAAATGTACAAACTTTTTTGTGTGTGTTTTGCTTTGTTTTGCTTGTTATGACCCACCATCATTGGGTCAACTCCCCCTGCCCCCCCCCCCCCCCCCCCCCTTAGCAAAAAAGCTACATCTGCCCCTGCTAAGGAGGTTAGTGCACTACTCTATAGGGTTGGCCTGATTCCAGTGGCAGGAGTGATATACCAGTGGCGGATCCAGGTAGGGGCGCACCGTGTGCGCCTCCCCTTTATTTTGTGTTAAAACAAAAGAAATAAAAAAAAAACGGGAGGTCATGTGCCCCCTTTAATTTTGTAAATTGATTTTGTAAATTTGATCCGTCCCTGTATACTGTCAATCACTTTTAGCAAATATGCGTAACGTCAGAAAAAGAAAATATCATTATCATCACTACAAAAGATTCCATACATTTGTCAATCATGTTTGACAAGCAACCTATATTGACAGATCTGTCATCACTACAAATCACTGTCTACAATGATATTGGTACTTGATATGAGTATGATTATTTTAGGGAAAAAATGTCACCTGATGACTTGCCTTCTTTTTTTTCTTGCTTCAGGACAGAATTATAGATCTAAGGTCATATTTGTCCAACTGTAGATCCAAATTTGCTTGTGAGATATGTAATGCAACATCAGGAAAGCCGTATAATGTCAGGAAAATATATCTTTGTGTGTGTGTGTGTGTGTGTGTGGTTTCTAGCAGATATGAATTTGCCAGATGCTAAGCTTTAATTCAATATACAATTGGCCTACTTCATTTCTGGAAAAATATATAAAGAGAAGAATTAAAAGTTAGAAAACTGTTAAGGTTATATTGCCAAAGACGGCAAATCCGCGCATCTATCTTCCCTTTATGATCTCTGACTGTATACGGGTAATGTGATGATGCACCACATATGTACATACACGTATTATATATTAGAATCTTTTTTTTTTTCCACAAAAGTTTCATATCACTTTCCTGGTCACCTCCCCAGAGCACACTAGGATTTGCAAACCAAGAATCAACTGACAAAGTCATTAAAACAACTGTCTCATTAAGGAGCAGAAGGGGCTCTCGGGCAGAGGCAAAATAAATACAATATATCACAACAGAGCAATCTCCAATATCATTAGTCTTGTTTTATGAGATGAGCCAGGTAATGATTAATCATGGTGTTACAAAGAAGAGAGTCAGCGAACCCCTCTTCACATCCAATCCCACAGGAGGGAGAGAGAGATGGGCGCATCGCAAGAACAAAATTAATTCCGCCATCAGCAGAGTCAAAGCCCCTCTAGGAATTCAGAATCAATTACAGTGATCACTCTTAAAGGGAAGTCTGAAACAAAAAGGAGGAAGAAAGAAAAACTGCTGTGACTTCAGTCTTCCTGGGATCCATTCTTTAAAATTTGCAATTTTTACTGCTAGGAAGTCTTCAAGAGTGGCAGGTTTAACCAATCAAGAACTAGAGAAATCACATTCCTGTGGTATGATGTGATATATCTTTAATGGAATTCTTACTATTCATTGCTGGTATCTTATAAGGTAGAGCCAAAAAAAAAAATTATCAACTTTGATTTAAGCCATTTGTTGTTCATAATTATTTGCCTTGGTAGCATTTTTTTAAGAGTCTCTACATCACTAAACTTGAACAAATTCTTAAATTAAATTAGCAACATATTTTAGTGGATGAAAATTACTGAATCTCTCTCAAAGAAGCAAATCTAAAAAAAAAAACAAAAAAAACAGATGCTGTACTGATTCAATTTCATTCATTTTATTTCATTTTGTTTATTCTCATTTTCAACACAGGGTATCGATATATAGGGCTAAAGAGTTTTATTAAACAAAACATTGCATGAAAAAAGCAAAATACATATTCTGCATACATCAAAACATGATGTAAATGCAATGAATGGAAAATTTGACAATTTATCTAAGCCCTTTAATCATCCTCCAATATATGAGATGCAGTGATGTTCAGAGGTGACAATCTAATGGATTAGATGACAAGATCAAAATATCTGTGGCAATTTTTTTTTCCCCAGGACAGGGGCTGCAGAAGGTATCAAAGTAGAGAACCTCAATCAAAGATGTTCTTCTGCTGCCCCCTTACTTGGTGAAAACAGGTGGATCAACAGGTTAGCTTTCTTAAAGGGTGTGTACAATTCTGGTCCAGGTGAGGATTTAGCTTTTAACGTTTTGAGAGATATTTAGAAACCATTCTATGAGATGTCAAAGAGCATGCAATTCTAAAGGGTATCAAAAGTTTATTTGATGAAAATCGGTTTTGAAATGGCTGAGATATCCAAAAACAAGGTGAAACAAAGAGATCCTAATAAAAGGCGTGGCCTGTCGCCTTTTATTATTATCACTTTTTTGGATATCTCAACCATTTGAAAACCAATTTTCATCAAATAAACATTGAATCCTTCTTAGAATTACATGCTCTTTAATATTTCATAAGAAGTTTCTCATCATCTCACTTAGGAATGTTCAAAACATGAATCCCCACTTCAACCAGTACTGTACAGTCCCTTTAAATTCTACTACACATCAACAGAATTGTGCAAACAGCTCATTCTTGTGGAGAATTTGGGCCCTATAAAGTTGCAAAATGCCACATGTGAATGGATCGATAGTAGGGATACATATGTTTCAAAATGTGGATTCCTGTTGTTGTATGATCAGGTTTCTTCCCCTGACAACATTTCTTCTCAGTATTTTCACCCCCTTTTTTTAAGTTGTACTTCTCTGAGTGTGTTCATTTCGAGGTGCACAAATATGACCGTCACCAGAGATGTGAGATATTGATTATACTATCCGAGTGAATATTGATATTCTCCTGCAACCATGGGTACTGATACTTTGCTCTCTCCTTTTTTAGTATGTCCCAAAAGATATTCCTCGTAAACCCAAGACTAAAAAGACATACATAGCTTCTCCTTTTATCATACTCTTGTTTAGTCAAAGATTTGCCCATGGAAAGAATGGCAAGATATGTGGAAAAACAAACTCTAGTTGTAATTTCATTCTATTCTGATGTGAAACTGAATATCAAATTCACTTCAGAGAATCTATACGTGGAAAGCAGATTTTGTAAAAGACTTCTATAACACATGTATGTATTAAGCCATAGTGCTAGTATTTTTCAATAAACAAACTAAAAACAAAACTACAAAGAGAATCAGTAAAAATGCAGCAAAAGCAAATTGATATTGGTCACTGTAAAGGAACATCTCAATTGTGACTCTTTTTCTTTACAAAGCTCTATTCTTCTTCTTTCACTTCTTTCTCTCATATCATCTCTCTCCCCCATATCTTATCTCTTCTCTTTCTCTTCATCTCTCCCCTATCTCTCTCTCTCTCTCTCCCTCTCTCTCTCCATTTCTCCCTCTCTCATCTTTTTCTGATCTCTCCCTCTATCCCACTTCCTCCCCATCTCCCCCCATATTAATCTCTTCCTTTTGATCTCTCCCTCTCTCATCTCTTTCTCATCTATCTCTCACTCTCTTCCTCTCCATCTCTCCCTAAATCTCCTGTTTTTGTCTGTCTATCTCTCTCTCTATTTGTCTCTTTCTCTCTCTCCCTTCTTCTCCATTTCTCCATCTCCATCTTTCTCTCCCGTCTCTCTCTCTCTCCTTCTATCCCTCTCCCTCAGTCATGGGATGCCTGGATGAAGATCTCCCACCAGGAGCAGCTCAGACTTTGTGAGTTAACCCATCCCTTACTGAAGTCTGAAATCTCCATAGACTTAATACACAGGCTACCAGGTTCCCGTATGGAATGGGTTAAAAACAAGTGTTACAAGGGGCTGCCATGGACATGATGGATGTATTACAGCTCTACCCTCTGGTGAAATATATTCAAACTCTGGCCAAGATCCATAAGTCACCAAAAGTATCCCCCCCCCCTAAAAAAATAAAAAAAAAATAAAAAAAAGCAAGAAAGAAAGAGAGACCTATTGAATGCTTGCTCTGACGAGACATATGAGAGTTAAAAACCCTGCAGGTATATACAACAGTCAAAAATGTCAAGTGAGCACCAATTTGGCCGAGTTGTGATGCGGACATCGGATACAAGATGATTTTTATATTATCGGGAAAGGGATGGCTTCTTCCCCAGAGAAACGTCATGCCTCCAGCCATGTTTGCTTTACATTTCAGTTCTCCCCAACAAAGAGTAGAATTTATGGTGGGTTTACTTCTCCTCCAAATACAAATGTAGTCATAAAAAGCCACAAGTCTGTCTGTTATGGAAGAAACTTTCTGCAACCAGGAAGCATTTAAATACTTCATGCAGGATCTTTTTTGTTTGTCTCTTACAGACAAACACTGAAAAAAACAACTTTGTTTCTGCTCTTGTTCCATCATCAATATGTCTCCCTCAATTTCCTCATCAAAATTTTATTCCTCTAAAAACTTCTTTTTCCTCCTCATAAGAGTTATCTTTCCCTGCCTGAAAGTCGGGGCAAAGAATAAAGAAGGAGTGTACAATAGATCCAGGTACCCAAACTAATGGGAGAGTTGCTATATATGGTGCACTTTAGGGTGAAATGGTTCTGGTAGACCCTGGGAAAAGTACTTATGAATATTTCATGACATACAATGGAGATACCTCATTGCCATTTGTCTGTTTTGCTGTTCAAAATTAGTGACACATTTGAAATACATTATAAGGGAAAATTTAATGTGCATCAGTATGGATCTAAAGGTATATTTCCACTTACCCTGCTAATCAATGACTTCTAGGGTACTGTAAATGTCAATATTTGTGCGCAATTAATTTTTGCACTCAGTGGCTCAAAAACATATTTGCGGGTTCTTGAATTCATTCTGCACAATTGTTAACTCGTTCAAAATGTGTAGAGAAAATGCTAAAGATATTTTTGCAGGTTTCAGAATTCCCGCTAGTCAAAAGTAGCATGAAATATGCAAAAATTAATGTTCCGCAAACATTTCTGTGTTTACAGTTATATGTTTGATCATGTAAGCCACTGTGTTTGACTGCTTTTTTATACCTTGCGGCCATTTTTTTTAAATGTCTCCTTTCACCTACTGTCAAATTATCGATCTGTCCGTCTGTATGTGCATATATCTTTTTCTCTTGAAAGACATACACATGTTTAGGTGCTCATCAGTTTATAATAAAACCATCTATGAGAATTATTTGACTGAGATTTATGTGACAAAGTAACATTCATTCACAATCAGTGACAGCAATTACAAATTTGCCAGCTATGTTATGTAAAAATTCTGATTTTCCCAACATTCTGAGTTTTTCTCCCTTTTAAAATCACACAAATGCAAATAAGGTCTATATAACAAGGAAATATATGCAATATAAAAAAACAACAACTTGAATGTCACCAAGAAGAGGACATATGTGACCCTGCACCTCAAAACAAACAAAAAGTCGCCAGACATGAATTTCTAATTAATACCATATTCTGAAAGAGCAGACTTTAAGCTTTAAAATGATGTATAACTCAAATCAAATGGACTCTCCTAACCTATCTAAATATCAGAAAGAAAGCACAAACTCAGGAAAAGTGTGAACTGAGAAAAGAGGCTCTGAAGTACAGTGTCTATTCAAGCGCTTTTCTTTACCAAACCGTGCTGGCTGTGCGATGAATGGGACAAAAAACAGGAAGTAAACCACCAGAGTAACAACAATGAAGGGATTATCAGATTACACTGAAATTAAGCATGCCTTATTAACACATTCTGTCCATAATGAATGCCAACTTTCAAAGCAGTAGCACTATCCTTTCAAAAGTTATTAGAGTTGAAAGTGAAAAGTGTGGACAAGGTTTTTCAGAAATGAAAAAGGGATTCTAAAGACACACCTAATCACACTATTCTACAAAAAAAAATGTTCGAGATAAACTGCTAAAAAAACACACTTTCCTGCCCGTTTTATGATACCAAATTTTAGCATAATGTAAAAGAAGACCCGCTGTTTCAGAAAATATGAAAAAGTCAAGTTCGGCTAGGTTGACCCATTTCACGTAAAAATTAGTGTGTGCGACTTTATGTTGTTTTGAGGTGCACGGTCACATATCATGCAAGTGCTAATCCCTTTACACAAAATAAAACAGGTGTGAGAAATCCTATGATTGATTAGGAGGGGGAAAACTTTTAATGAGGCAGAACAAAAGACGCCGACTACAAACTGTCATCCTTCATGACTGATGCATTCAAATGCCCTGAGCATCAGTCGCAAACATTCTTGGACTCATAAGTGCCGTATTTGTCGTGAGCCTGCGAGGACATCCACGCTTGTCACGAATCGCGCGAGTCGTCCAATCAGCGCAGACTGTCACATCCTTGTGTACACCGGTAGAATCCCATCCGGATCTACGAGATCAGCATCCAGTGAATGGGACCCTTTGACATCACATAACGAGGCCCATTATTAACATAACACAAAGTGACATGTGTCACCCTCACTTTGATATGATTTTTGTGAAACAATAACCTCTATGCTACATGCAGGGGAACTCGCTCATTGATAAAAAGTGTGAGTTTTCTTAAGATAAGTCAAAATGTAACATAATACGCTAATTGGTATGCTGCTTGTTTTTGTGATTCTACATGTATGCTCACATATTTTACATATCTGACAAAGTGATTTTCCTTTAGAATGACAGCAAAAAAACAACAACAAAATGACCCCTGTTAGCGCTCATTAAACTTGTAGCCATCAAGACATAACCTATCATATACTTTTTAGTTGGTGTACATACAAAAAAAAAATAAGGAAAAACTTTAATATTTCAGTAGTGTGTTTGATGATACTGATTATTCTCTGCTATACAGGTTGATGACAACAATACATCATTGCAACACTCAAAGTACCTTGAGCTACATGTAACAGTATACCAATGTCATGAGCAAGATAGCTATTGGTGATGTCCACTTGACATGGTATGGTTGACTGTTTAGGAAAAGATTTCACATTCCATTTGTTAACCCATCCTAATCCATTCTGTTCTAGTGATATCCAATCCTGTGGAAATACTGCCATGCTTAAATTCTTTCAGGATCGCCACATTTGATTAGTCAGTTTACTTCAGATAACCTAGTTGATATTCTGTGCAGTATAATCGGCTAACATTAGCAACTAGTGAAGCTGGGATACAAGCATGGGTGCTTTATTATTAAACTCTGTAAGGTTGTTTCACAGTCGACAATCCACTGGCTATTTAAACTTCCAGACCGGGATACCAGGATATAAACATTAGACTGAGACATTCTCGACATGAAGAGATGCGTACAAATCTTATCTGTCTAAACAGACCTTCAACACAGGTGGCTCTATTCACTGGGACCTGCTGGTGGAAAACATGGCAAGAATATACACTGGGAGAAGGTTTACTAGAAATTTTTCACTTCATTGAGTTGGGACAGTTACATTCCACTAAAGGAAGGTCACATTCGGGCTCTTTTATGGGGGCGCCTTTTAAAAAGATGGTGCTGACGTTTGTTTGGAAAAGTAGAAATGCTTGTGCCTGAAGTGATTTACCGTGTTGAATAGTGTCTGTGTTTACACTGAGGGGGTACATAACAAGAGACTGGAATATCAACAAAGGGACTTGACAAATTAGGGTGCGTTCACACTGCAAACATGCAAAATACAATCTTCAGCGGTGAAACCTTCCAAAACACGCGAAGTTGATTCTCAGTTCTCCTAAATCTGCTTCCTTCCTTGTGACATCATATAGAAAACAAAATGCTGTGTCACAATGCTGTACAGGTCAAGCTTATAAAGTGGCTTAATTTCAGAAGAGTTTTATATTTCCTACCTGAAAGTTCTTAGAGGTTCTATTGCCTTTGAATTGAAGGACATCACAACAGCAAGAAGTTTAATTGCAATATTTCACAATGTTGCATGAATTTTGAAAACACAATACATGAAGATCTCATAATCATACTGATGTTTTCTCTATAACCATCATAATTAATTTGTTTGTTTGTTTATTTTTTAATTGTTTAAGTTGTTGTCGCCACTACAACCAGCAGTTACTAGCGCTTCATTGGGAGAAGGTTGTTCACAAAGACTTTTACAGGGTTTGCAGTATGGATCGAGTGTCTCACACTGTAGTGACATGTAGCAAACTCTAAAGCCTCTAACAAAACAGAGAAATTTCAATGGGATAGGAGGTCCCTTGTATAACGACACTGTGTATACACTATGTGGTTCATGGAATATTATTGTTTTGTATTTTGTAGGAAGGCTTTTAAACTTTCAGAGGTGAACTTTGGAGAAAAATGCATCATGTAGTTTCTGTCATTATGAAAGTGTTTCAAAATTTAGGGTATAAATGAACCCGCAACCTTATGTCAGTAACATTTTGTATCTCATAAGTAAGCCCTCCCCCCCCCCCCCCCCCCTTTGATGGTAAAGTGAAATGATGGATACACACTTAACAAAAGCTCACATGGGTTTGACATCCAAGGAACACATCCAACACACACACTTACAAACACACGCAAAAACAAACACACTTAAACACGTGCATTTATAAGCACACACACACACAAAACAGCAAGAGCCACAGGCATTTACAATGTGAATGGTGAACATCACATTCCAAGGGACTGGAATCAATATTCCCAACAAAGCAAGTGTCTCTAAAATTACCCATTCATGCCACAACAACAAATCAATATTCCCTTTACGCTGCAGCTCTCCAAAGCACAGAATAAAGATGCCGCTTTTTTTAACTCGGTAAGAGCTATGTCTCTATTGTAGTGTGACGTGCCTTTACTACAGGGGGCGGAGTAGGAGGCGTCTTGTATTAGACAGTCATATAGGACTAGACTGCCATAGAAAGTGTTTTCTTTCCTACAATGGCTCTCATCACAGTATTCTTCAGTTCTTTTTCTCCTCCTATGGTAATATACGTGTAGACTGGAGTAGAATTGTGTTCAAGAGAACTTGCATATAGAGGGTGGATATCATGTAAAGTCCTAACATCATGTCTAGTTGTCCATGGACACCTGTATGAAATATACTGTATACGCTATATATTTCGCGGGGGTTTTATTTTCACGAATTTCACGAGTCGGGAGCTATTCCCGAAATTAACAACACGCGAAAATATTACCTTCCAAAATGAATCCCTTGATACGAACATTTCAGTACTAGAATACCATGTCACGGCTTACCGAACAGACCATACTGGCTAAGCTTGTTTACGCACGTCCACCTCTACTTACGAATACTGTAGAAAGCCAATCCATTATCGCAAGGGGACCACTCGTCAGAAATCTAGTGCGATGGACTTAACCACTTCAAAAATGTTGAATTCTAACTTACTAGTTCGCAGAGTTTGGCAAGTCTTTTTCATGCAATGTATAACTAGTATCATTCTTATATGCTAGTAAGTTGAAAATTCACACTTTCTTTGCCACTTCATATTTTCTCTGGTCCCCCAATCGCGAATTTAACCACTCGCGAAAATGTGTGACATCGGCAATTCGCGAAAATTTATGTACGCGAAAATTATAGCGTATACAGTACACAGCATCTACACTTACATTTTGGTGACAAATTTTAAGATCAATAAGATAAAACCACTCAATTGTTTGGGAAAATAATGCAATGGAATCATCATGGGGATGAAGTGATCAATTGAGATATAACACAAGGAAAAAGTATCTTTTTCATAGCTGTTTTTATTTTATGTGTGTGTGTGTGTGTTTTATGATGGGTACAGATTGTTTGATGAACACAGGATAATTATATCATTTTTATGTTTATGAGAAAAACATAAATCAATTGCAATTCTTTGTTACAAACAGCATGGATGTTTACCTTTATAACATCTGACAAATTCGACAATGCATTCATGTATTCTTTATTTTTCAAATGAACATTTCCAGCATGCATTGACCCCTGTACAGCCTTCTGGAAAATGCATGTCCATTAGTGATTACAAGGGATGGTGCATTTAACAGAATGGGTCATTGAAGATTGATGTATTCGCTGAAAAGTGCAGGCATTTAAACGAACTTGAGAGCATCACTTCAGTAGCTATCATATGGGAGCGCAGTGTCGTACTTCTGATGGCAGTCATCACAAACTGTGAAGGATTTCTAACACGGACATCAATGGGTCTTGTAAAGGTTGCCTGCATATAAATGCTGCATTTTCTGCTTTCCAATCATCCTACACAGTCCCGACAGTGTAATCACTCAGATCAACCTGTTTCCAATGCATAAGTATCTCTCGAGTTCTTCTCACTTTCACATTGCCTATAGATCACTGACATTGATTTATTCTTCATCCAGTTGGGACCCTATTACATTTCAGCATTCAGCCAAAATAATCAAATCTATGGACTCTCCCCAGTGTTTGACATTACCTTTCATTTCATCAAAACCACCTAACAAAACTTGCATTCCTCAACTGTATTTTCCCTCTACAAACAAAAACACTGAATTCAAGTTGATAATAAGGAATTTAAAATTGTATTCACATGGGCAAATTTCCTCAATTTTTCTCAAAGCAAATATCTTAAATTTTGAAATCATACATCATTTCTGGCATTTAGTATCATACATGTTTTCAAAAAAAAAAAAATCAGTTTCTAATATTGCTTTTGACAATCTTATAGTTCAAGTAGGAAATAATTATATTAGTCCACTGAAAAGAACAAAATGCAGAAGAAAAAGTGGTATACCTTTTGTTCAGAGACAAACAAGGTTTGTGGATGTCCATGCTGCTGCCTACTCAAAACTCATGTGTCTCTATGACTAATTTGTGTCTAGAATACAAGATCAAATCCTTCAGTCACGGTAGCTACACCCTCTACAGGAGAGACAAAAACCCTTTTAAGCGAAAACCTACTTCAGCAAATTTGAGGAAAGGCAAAAGGGGGGAGGGGGACTTTTCTGTCTGATTCCTACTCTAGTGCATTCACATATTAACCCATTGAGGACAGACTGATTTTGTTACAATACGCATTTCCCATAGATACCTGCCTGAGTATATTATGGACTCGTCCTTAACGGGTTAAAGAATTAATTACCATAATTAAATGTATTTGTTGGCACCATTCTCATAATTAGTGAAATATCGCAGTCACAGCTAGATTTATAACAGCAGTAATTTATTCGGTACTGTGCTCATTCATGAAATACCATGGTATTTCTGGCCAAAAAGTATAGCTTTCTGAGGTAAGCATGTAACAGAGCATGCACATATCTCCTATGGGAAGAAGACAGGAAGTGTGTTTGGTCATGTGAGAAAAACACCGCTGTATGAGCATTGGTATTTCATGACACGTATCACACTCAAAATCGTATTTTGTGCAAAGTTTGAGTTACCACTTGTTCACGCGGTATTTCGCAGTCCATTTGCATTCACATTACGAATTACCATGCAGAGTACAATGTACGATGGTATTTCACTACAAATGTGAATGTAGTTTAATGTTTTCTGTTATTACTGACCCGTCGAAGTTGGACTGATTTCCTATAACACCCATTTCCCATTTACTCCAGCCTGAGTTTACATGGGAATAGTCTTCAATGGGTTAAAAAGGGCACCAATCGTGAATAAATGGTAATAAGCTGCCATATCCTACAGATACTCCTGCCCACGAGTTTGTATCCCATCTTACCCTTTCAAAGAAAATTTTCACATCATTCATGTTAACCCATTGAGGACGAGTCCTGAGTATATTCAGGCAAGCATCTATGGGAAATGCGTGTTGTAGCAAAATGAAACCGTCCTCAACGGGTTAATTATGCCTAACAATGATAACAACAGCCAACACTAGTAAGATCGTAACTCTGTTTCATGAAAGTTGCCATCCACTAACAAGTTGTTAGTCTCTGACAATCACCATAGTAACAGTTAAAGACCAGAGCTTCTCGCCCAATTAAAACCAAGGATTTTACTGAAATTGTCAGAGACTGACAGCTTGTCACGGCTGACAACTTTTATGAAACGGTGCCCATATCTGCCCAGGCTTAGCCTTTTGTCAAGGCCCTCTCGCTGTATGGTAAAGAAAACCCAGCTGAGTAGGGTAGCCTCGCACTGTCTCGCTCGCCCGTTACAGCGAAAGGGCCTTGACAAAAGGCTAGCCCAGGTTAAGCTCTTCACTGCTGCCATCTCTCTTCTATAGATGTCTTTTCACTATCATTTCCCCACCCACTGCCAAATACCAATTTTTATACTGAGAAACATCATGGCAATGGGGTCATCCCACTAGACTGACACCCACGAGTCATACAGCCCACAAGTTCGACACTAGGCAAATAAAGCCCATGAGTTCAACACTAGGTAAAAACAGCCCACAAGTTCGACAGATAACACGGGGCTTGATGTGTTGGTCTCGTGGGCCTTGTTAGGTTAGTGTCGAACTAATGGGCTGTAAGACTCGTGAGCTGTATAACTCATGGGCTTTATGACTTGTGGGCTGTATGACTCATGGGTGTCGGTCTCGTGACGTGCACCCCATGGCAATAACATCTCATCCAAGGAGAGGCAGAATTTGACTCATCAGGATCTCCTGTTTGTAAGTCTAACGTCCTATTTACCATACCAAAGCACTCCCCTCTAATATCGGATGACATCTGCCCAAAATCAAATTTAATCTTCATCACCACTACATGGACTGCCTTGATGGAATTTCTCTGCCAAAATTATGTTTATCCTCCTCCCCGTTTTCCTGTATTTTTCATCACGAAAGACTGTTTGTCATCTGGACATTCATTTTTCCCTCCTGTAGAAGAACTGTAAAGTTCAATGATCACAGTAGCAAACAGTTTTATATCGTTTGGGGGTTGTTCTGTTTTTTCCTCCTTTTTTCTTCTTTTTGGCTGCCCAGGCCTTTCCTCCCAACATTAACAGCATTTTAAATCCAGTAGTTTCCAGGTCCTTGGGATTAAATTTCACCTCATCGCCTGAGTCAAGAGATCAGATTTCTCCGTGGTTTTTCATCACCTATTGTGCGGATGTGACAGCCCCTCCTTCTTCCATCAGCTCTTTTCATTCCCCCAACCTCCGCTCACCCCGATAAAGAGGATGAAAAAAAAGACCACATTGAGAGAAACTTTTGAAACTGCTTGCCATCAAGCCCTTTGCCATCCATATTATGCTTCATTTCTGCCCACAGACATCAAATCATTCTCAATCAATATTTCTGCTAAATTCCCAGAAACTTTAATCAGGCACAAAAATTTGGGGAAGGCAATGGATTAAACATCCAATTTGCACCATTAATCTTTTCTTCTGTATTAGTTTACACATTAGTAGCAGACCTATTCATGAACAAGAGTAATTGATTTTTGCATAATGATGAGGAAAAAAAAAACTATTTTACTTGCCACTGTTCTCACATGCCACCCCCCCCCCCCCCAAAAAAAAAAAAAAAATCACTGTAAATCTCTGAACTGCATGTGCCTATACAAGGACAAGAGAATGAGCCCAGATTCCATGTGGTGAGGACCTGGCATAGCAATTTGTATCATGGGATTAAAAAACTTTCTATTTTTTTGCATGCCATTAACACACTGCACTGTAAGTGGAAAATCTTTTTTTTTTTAATTTGGTTTTTGCATTCCATTTTGTGAAAAATTCTATCTTGGGTGGGTTAACAGCAGGACTAAAGAATGAACAAGTACTACTTTCTGGCTGTTTTATCATTATTAGACAACGAGATAACCATTTTTCTCATAGACTCACAACTCACACTTTTGTGTACCTGCCACATCTTACGTCTTTGCTCCATAAAACCCTCTAAAATCCACAAACTCTGAATTACTCTTGCCATACTGGTTGTGGCACAGTGAATTTATAAATGAACAATAATGGATAGATAGATAGATGGAAGAATGAGTGACTACATGAATGTATTTACCAACATGAAAATACAAATTATGTCTAAGAAAAAGAAAAAACATATCAAATATGAAATATACATATATCCATTCAAGCATATTATACTTATACCTTAAATATTCATACAATTGGCAAATAGGAAAAAACAACACAACTGGTAATCAACATTAGCACCCTTAAAAAGTACCTAGGTATTTGTAATATTAAAAAACACACACAAAAAGAAAAAAAAAATGAGCTCTTAACTCACACAGAGGCCAGCCTTGTCCTTTCAAAACCCAAGAGCTAACACTCAATGTGCATGTGGTTTTTGTAGATGTTTTCTCTCATTTTAGTTTATAGTTCCCATGCAGCTCAAGTAAGACCTGAAGTGAGGGAACTAGAAGTAGAATGGGACGAGTTAGCATCTTCATTTTTGTCTTATTTTTGCAGCTTCCTATGTCTACTTGATGAATCTTTCTGAAAGAGTAGTGCATTTTGTTTTTGTGGGTTTTTTTTGTGTGTTATTTCACACATTGCCTTTGGCTGGGCATTTGGTATTTCTGGGGGTGTACATTTCTGATTTGTTTGTTTGTTTTGTTTTTCTGCAGGCCACTACATTATTCTAGTAAGACAGGGAAAAGTTTTCCCTTGTCATGCAGGGTTTTTTTATGTCAAAGTGGGCTTTTAGGACAATCCTTCATTTCCTCTACAAAAAAAACCAAAGAGATACAGTGTCTTCATTCCAGAATATCTGGAACACCCCTGGCGGGTAGGATGATCCTGCTTGAATTCCATCTTTCTCTAATCAGCATCTCAACTTCCGATGTTTTCTACCCATGGTTTGCTTCAATTCACTTTGGTTTATTTGAACTGCATTCAAGCAAACACAATTTCAACCTTACATTCCAAAAATTCAAATAAAAAATGCAATAAATACAATTTTAGAATATTACATATATAGAAAAAAAATACAGTAGGCAATATTGTGCAATATGCAAATACAAAACATAATAAACTAAGATGAGAAGTATTGAGTAAATATCTTTTAGTAAACGAGGAAACTGCCAAAGTGTGTTCTTATATTTTGTATTACTCTGACCGTAAGACCAAACTAATGCCTGTCCCTCTTTCCTTTTGTGTTGATGGTATAGTTGTATTGTTTAGCATGTCTAGATGATGTGTGTCCATGATCATGCTTCCATGTTCATAGATTATAGCCTGTTTGGGATAATACTATATGTGCATGCTTGTTTCTGTTAATAAATGTCTTGTTGAAAGTAGACATAAGAAAGCTTTAGATGTGTTTGAATAATCATGTTTATATGTTTACATGTGCCCTCTGTTCATGTGTGTATGCATACACTGTACTGTGAGTATGTAAGGGTGCGGATGTATGCGTAACTCTTCTTTAGTGAATTTTGTTGTCAATGTAAGACATCTATAAAAAATCTCATAATTCAGAAAATTTCTTACTTGTAATCCCTGTGACATGATACTAAATCTAATTCTTCTACTTTTAGAGTAACTTTGTAGATCATAACCCTGGCATGGGACTTTTGCTAATTTCACTAACAAGAATAGTTATCACATTATCTATTTGACATTTGCATTTGTCTAACAGGTCTTTTTGTCTACTGAAGATGTGAATCTTGTAAACACATTCCGGGGATTCTCATTTTGTATTTCTGCACATTAAAAACCTTAAAAGATTAACTAAAACAAAAGAGGAGCTTAAATCCACCTGCTGAGAGGACCAGAGCTGCCTACACAAATCTTTTCAAAAACCATCTTTTATCAGGAACTCTGTAAAAGAATGCAAAATCAACATCCATGGCATTAAGTTTATCATCATCCACACTTTAAAGCATGGGAGGAACCACCACCAAAAAAAAAAAGAATTTGTCAAAAGATACCGTTAGTGTGATCCTTTGGAGAATTAAGTTTTGTATGCATAAGATGTAGGCATAAGAAATCAAGAAGTCTTTGACTGAGCAAGATGGGAATCTATAACAGCCGGTCATTGACATTGCTATGACTATACCATCTTAATAAAATCTACCTCGTGATTCAGCAGACAAAAGAATTAAAAAAAAATTGACATAGGAGTCTGAATTCACACAAAAAAAAATCAAATACACCGTCTTCAACAATATCTGATATGTGAAATAATGAAATAGCATCAAAGACAAAACGCCCTGCTCAAAGGCATGAAATGGATTTCTCCCCCTCCCCTTGAATAAGGCACATCTCTGATGTCTCATTATTATTGACAATGTTAATCCTTTCTGTGCTAGGGACTTTGCACAGTATGTACATTGCTATGGAGATTTCTGCATCTATCAGCACTCAAAACACACATTGAGTTAAAGAGTGGAATGACAGTCTGCGCCAGAATGCTGCGGGGGATTATAACATCGTCGTTCGATATTGCCATTTGCAGAGTCATTTTTCTGCCTGAAGAGATTTCTTCTTCTTCTCTCTTTTTTTTTTGAAAGAGTAATTATGAACCGTGGAGATGACACATAAAGCTATGCATAGAAACCATTTTTAATAATGCCAATCCTTCTAAACTTGCCTACAGGCCTCAGTGTGAATATCATAAAAGAGGAGTAACTCAGTTTATTGCAGCAAACTGTCTGCATCATACCACATAACCTTCAAGTTCATCACCAGAGTACCGGTACCTATACTCTATGAATTACCTCTTCTTCTTGATCTGATTGCTGTTAAGTTTGGCTGCTTTATAATCTACTGCTTTAGCTTTAAATCTTTTACAAGGAGCATTTTGTTTGCAGTTTGTTTTTTTTTCTTCATATTTTTCTATACTTTCTTGATGCAAGTAAATCATTTTTTTTTCTTTTGAAACTATGTCTATACACTATAGGTGCAGTCTATGCAATTACATACAGATGCTCATCCAAAGGGGACATACACACAAAAGGTCTTCAGTACTGTGCATCTTACTGAGTACCATTGGCCCACCTCAAAAAGGGGTTTGTAGCAACTGCAGTTTGGGGCAAATTATTTATTTTATAGGGCCCCATTTCACTCTCTTTTCTTTTCTTTAAAACAACAACAACAACAACAACTGCGATTGCCATGATATCAAACAAAAGATTTGAAGCTGATTGGCTGGTGCAAAGAAATGTTACCACAGAAACTGCAATTGATGCTGCTGTATACTGCCCTTGGATATCACTACATCCCTTTTCCTTACACAATGATAGAGTAATGATAATGTAATATAAGCCTGTGTCCATCAGGTTTTGAATGGTAGCAGAAACAGAAGAGATGGTGCTTATCACAAGTTCATGGTTACATGTCTATTGTGACATCATACATTGCTTTGGTTCCAAGATTGTGACTCAAAGGGAGACGTGATCTTCTGTTGTACGTCCCACCATGTCTGATGGATGTAATTCAACTCATACAGGTTCATACTTTGAATATCACATAATGGGAAACATAGCAACATGCAATTATACATTCATACAAAATTTTCATTCATATACTCGTGATTCATACATGTACACTTGTACCTGCGTGCATCCCAAAATACATACATCCAAAAATGCACGCTTGTTTCAAATATGAAATCACAAGCATCTCTGCACAACCAACTTATGATAATACACACATACATTTAGAAGATATGAATTGATGCAGCATGGAGTTACTACTGTGTCTGACTCACCGAATAAGAGTTTGCGACTAACAATTGACAAAGCGACACACGATCAAATTCGGAATGACTCAACATCAGGTCTATCCTCTCACAGCACCTCTTCTCACAAAACCAGTACATATACAAAGTTTGATGCAAAATTGATCAACATCACCCACAGATTTTTTAGACACAGTAAGCTGCAAGTTAGCAAGCTCAGAATATCTGCAATACAGGGCTCCAAGCAATCAACAAGTTGGAGATGGATTTTGTTTTGTTTTTTTGTTTTTTTTAACTCACCAGAGCGACTCTTGATGATGCGGCCAAACTCTTCAGCCTCGTCGGTATTGGCATCCACTAGGCCGGGGCTCGTGGGGCTGCTTGCCATAATGTTCCTGAAAAGAACAGGTAGAAGAAATATATGGGTCATACATTCGGCTTTACTGTACTTTGATTACAATAATTGGCAAAGTCGATTTACGATATCAATATGCTCTTCTTTATTCAAGGTAGCTTCTCTTCAGTGTTGCCACCGCTCTACCAGATGGTCCTGCCATTATCATTACCCTAGCATTGCTAGGAACCCATTTGTACACCTGGGACATGATAGGTATAACATCTTGACGAAAGAGGTAGGCACTTGATAGGATTTGAATTCGGGACCTCATATTGAAAGTCTTATTCCCTGTGTAACAGTGCCCCTACTCAACTGCATCTCTCCCAGATCTGCACATGTGTCCAATGTCTGTTGGTGAGCAGGTGTAAGAGTAGGTAACTTTTGCTTTTTCAATACTTATCAATTTTCTTTTTTTACCATCAAGTACCATTTCATCCATTACAAACTTTAAACTTTTAATCTCCCAGGAACTTAGCATAACTTGTAAAGTTTTGTTGCTGTTGTTGTTTTCATCAGCTTTCAGAATTCATCCAAGTAACCAGTTGGAAAGTCAGCAAGCCAACTCAAATGAAGCAATGTGCCTTAATCCAATAGGAAGGCCAAGGTGACACTTAGGAATTTGGGGAAATGTATAATTTGTGTTCTTTGAGAATTACTTTTCTGACATCTGTGCCAGTTGGCCTAAAAGCACAGTAAGGGTTGAGAGAAATATCTGACTTAACCATTAGCACGATCATCATCATTAAAGGGATGGTACAGTATTGGTGGAGATGAAAATTGGGCTTTTAACTTTTTGTGAGATACCAAGAAACCGCTTATGAAATAGTACTGAGCATAACATTTCAAGAGAAATTCAAAGTTTATTTGATGAAAATCGGGTTTTGAATGACTGAAATATCCAAGAACAAAGTAAATCAAAGCGATCGTATTAAAAGGTGGGTCCCACACTTTATCAGAATTGCTCTGTTTTGGATGTCTCAGCCATTTCAAAACCAATTTTCATCAAATAAACACTGAATTTCTCATGGAATTACATGCTCTTTCATATTTCATAAGAGGATTCTCATTATCTCACTAAAAATGTTAGAAACCTGAAATTAGGTTTCAACCAAAACTATACGATCCCTTTAACTGTTACCTTTCTTTGTTCGCTGATTGAGCTTCACAGTGTGCTTTTATCACCTATTCTTTAAATATCTTCATCAATGACAAAACAGATATTCCCCATTGGTCAGACATGTGACAGCATGTCGTGAAGTTATTACGATGCAACCTGTGCATGGCAATGTGCAATTCATTCAGCAACTAGACATCATTTCTTTGAGAGACTTCCCTCATTAGACTTTCTGATTATCATCAGCATGCTAATTTGGCTCTTTACAAATAGGGAGAGACACATCCATTATCTTGCTACTATGACAACGCAACAGGGTAATGAAAGGCCAGTTGCAAATAACTCTGAAAATTGCTCGGCCAAAAGTCAAACCTAGGTTTGCAGAAGCAGGAGGCTTATTTGTGTGTTAATTAAATTGTGTGGAATGAGAAATTAATGTTGATTATAATTGGGAAAACTTGCAAATCACGAACCCATTGTTCTCTGCATGAATACATCTTGTTATGTATAGACATATGCTATCATTTGTGATTCCAATGGAAACTAAAAATCAAGAAACTTTTCACGGAATTTACATTACATACCCATGAAGATATTTTCAGTTAGTGCTACAACATGTTGACAACATAATTAGCAAAGGCAATTTTCTCATCTGTAAATTAATAGCAGACATTATGTCTTGTTTTATGCTCCTGTTTGATCTTGTTGAAATGTTACTTCAGTAAGTTTCTCTAGAAAGTTTATTTGCTATATTTCTGTGCATATACGTTCAAAACACGGCAAGTTTTACTGAATAGTTTTTGTAACTATTATATGCTAACAATTATTTCAAATTGGTACCACAGTGTGTCAAATAGTGTAAATAGACGCTGCTTGCAATTTACTTTCCCATACTTTACATTGCAACGTATCTTTTTGCATGATTGTTGAAGAAAAGTAAGGATGCTTAAATTGCTCTTTTCCTTGGAAATAAAAAGTAAAATTATTTTGTGGTCATTGCACATACTTATTCTATGAAATATACAACATATTGAAACTTACAAATACTCCGACATGATCCTACTACCTTACAAGGTCACATACCGTGTCAAAACCACAGGGCATAGAGATGAAGAGAACATAAATATAAGAAGCTGCAGAAGTAATTACGGCAGAGAGAAATCATATAACTGCGTTGCTAAACTATGCACGAATAAGATCTATCACTCATTCATTCACTTTCCCTAACCCCTGCGACCCCAAGAGAAGTGTAGAGATTGATCAGGGGAAGAGGCTGTCTCTGGATTCAAAGGCTAATTGGCTGCCACTGCAGTATGGAAGTTAATGTCAAAGGCCACATATTCAGCAAAGTTCAGAGAGTATGGAGAGCTGTACAAAGGTCAGTGAAATATGGACCATGCAATGGCCATAAAAATGAATCAAAGATTAGTTTACAGTCAGATAGAAAGAGAGCTGAACAACCATGTATGATTCATTTCATATTTCACCACTGCCAAAAAAAAATTATCCTCCTTTAGCACTTCAAATCATTTCTTCATATTTCAGTGCAAGAAAAAGCAATACTTTACAATGACAACCTTTAAAAAAAAGCTTTCGAAGCTCTTTGTTCTTTTGTTCTCCAGATTTATCTCATATAACATAGTTCTGAATAAAAAATGAGCAAAGAAAATGGGATTCCATCGGGATTCAAATCCAAGACCTTAGGATTACCGGTGCTCTTACCGACTGAGCTCTGCAAAGCCTTAGTACAGTGTTCATCCCAGAAACCCAAATTTTCCCAAAGGATAGAAATCAACTAGTTGATAAATCATCAAAATGATGCAGCTTTTTTTATATAATGGATGCAAACAATAAATCAATATTCATAAAGCTGCATTACTTCAATGATTCCTCACCTTTATCCCCAAGTTGATTTCTGTGCCAGGTTTATGTAAGCTTCTGACCACACAAGCATTAAAAATTTCTGGGACAAACACTATACAAAGGCTTTCCATAGCACAGTGGGAATAAACTCAGGTTTAGAGGTCCCCCGAAGATTTAAATCTCGATGGAATTCCATTTTCTTCACTCATTTTTCATTCATTTACAATACATTTCTAGTGTGTTTCCCTTTGTTTGCACTAGCATAGTTTTAACAGAAAACATATATTCACAAACAGGATAAACCACACAATTTTTTTTGTTAGTTCTCCATATGGTTCACTGTAGCCTCAATCTACCAAGTTAGTTTAGGATATGATACAAATTTGTCAAGTTTTATTACATCTCCACCAATCCCTCCACTCTTGTATGTTGCAGGTATAACTGCTCCCTCTCTTTTCTTCAATCTATTAAACATTTGTTATTGTCACTTGAATCGCATCCAGGCACCCAGCTGGTAAGGGGTACACTGGTTAATGGGGATAAACACTTAAATCAGCAGGAAAGGCCATCTGGAGGACATCAGGACCTGTTCACACCATACTTCTGTTAAAGATTTGCAATGGGCACGTAGTATTGCCCATTGCAAATCTTTTAACAAGTTTGTTGTGAACAGGCCATGACATGGCAATGACATTTACAGAGAGATCATAATATCTCATTTTTTTTCTCGAAGAGCAAATGAAGCAAATAGGAGAAAAGTATCCTAGCATTGTAGCATTTTGAAAATTAATTTGTGCTTATCGCAGAATTAATTTTTAGACTGAACTGTGTTGCTGTCTTTGAATAGGAAATTAACATTTAAGAAAAAAATTTTAGTCATCACTTCTTCCATTTGTTTGTTTTTGTTTCTTTGTTGTAATTCATGTGAGTGTTACTTGTCAATTTTTCATAGGCCAATCTAAGCAGAATCTTGAATCATAGATATCAGAAGGTAGAGCAGAAAAAAAAAGAGAAAGAACAGCTTAAAAATTATGTTATATTGCATGTAAAATCATCAATCGCAAGGGTGTAAATAGTCACTTTTATGGGAAACAAGTGACAGAATCTCAAAGTTGTATATGATACTCGTATAGAAATAAACACACAGCCTGCAACTGTTCAGATTCAGCATGTACTTGTAAACTATGAAAATACTGAATTTGCATGGAGAAAGATTCAGCCAGACTGATTGAGATATGCATATGATCACTCGGATGACAGGGACACACAAAACTTAGAAATGAGACATAAAAAGAAAAATCCACAACTATACCATGAAAACCACTCGAAATGAATGCAATTCACTAATGCCAGCATTCCTGCCTGGCAAGAAGGCTACAGATTTGAAATGTCACACTGTCAGTTTTCCATTTGTTTCTGATCCTGTGATTGATGTTCGAGGACCTGTGTGGCCCATACCCCTTTTGACTGCCACCAGACAATATCAAAGGTGGTGGAATTAAGCCTCAAATCCCACCCTAAATAGGGAACAACCAATTTGAAATCTGTTCTGTCAAAGAGCCATCCCTATAACAGGAGGGCAAAGAGTCCACAGGTCGGGTGCCTCACTTCATCCATTATGCGAGTTCTCACAGCCCCATTAAGCTAACAAGTCGCAGAGTATATTACTTCAAGCAAGTTCAAACTATGACATATATTGTAGAGAAACCCAATTCATACAAGAGGAAATTCCTTCTCAAATGCTACAACAACCCTTAACGAGTTGAAGACTGATCCCGAGTGTCTATAGGGCGGGTGTCTGTGGTAAATGTATACAGCAAAATCAACATGTCCTCCAAGGGTTACTTATGATTTGGTGTGCAGGGCAAGATGACACATCTACGGCATGTCTTCTAAATCCTGCCTTACTTCTGGCGATAAGTCTCCTCTCAGTGTTGTCATAGCAACAACCTTACACTTTATTGATTGAGGTGAAATAAAAACCTACATTTGAAGAGTATTAATTGCAAGACAAGTTAAGCACCATTTTTAAGCATTTCAAAGTAAGTACATTATCAGATTGTGATCATCAGTGTCTGTTTTTGTTGTCTACCTTTTGTTAACTTGCAACAAAAATTGGACTGCAATGACTGGCTGTCAAAAAAAAAACCCAACAACAACAACAACAACTTATGTATACATAATATATCAATACCAATAATTGACACATTATGTCTGGAAACCATACACCTTCAAACTTTCACTAAACAGACCTTCCTCACAGAAACAATGTCTCTGCAACATCTTTGGACACAAAGAGCTTGCATTTCACAAATATATTCAATTCCACATCACAATCCCTTGGGTAGGAAAGTACACTCACAAACGAACATTCTTGATGTCTCCCGCACCCTCTCCAGACCCCTCCATCCCCTTCCCTCCCCCCCCCCCCCCACTCCCCTGTCCCAAATTATATCACCTTGTCAACAACATTTCACCGGAGCCACATCTAATATCAGGGTCTTTAGAGTTCAAATACAGCCCTATCAAATCAATCCACCAGAAAAAGAAAGAAAGAAAGAAAAATGGAAGAAAAAAAAGTCATGGGTTTGGGTTGTCTCACGACAGGTCTGGCATGTATATCATAGCTGACTTCATTCCATCTTGGGCGTGAGAGTATAAGGCGGAGAACAAAGATTGTGTCTGTCTGAGGAGAGATGATGTTGTCGATCTTGTTACTCCATTCCGGTAGATTTTACCGAAGCTGATTTGCTTTTTGCATCTTCTGTTATTTGTTCAAAGAGATGAAACAGTATGCTGTACTCTCTGTCGTGTCCCCCCCCCCCCCCCCCCCCCCGAAAGTGGGTCACAGTCACATTTCTTTTCATTCTTTTTACATCGTCTGCTTCCTGTGTGATACACAATATGTAATTATTGTCAACTTCTTTATAAATACAGTTGTCTTAACCTTTCTTTTAGGCCAAAATTTCTACAAAGTTCAAATCATCACATAGTGAGATTTTTGAGCAGAGTATGAAAAACTCTGAGAAGGTAACAAGATCATTGCCTCACTTGTTGCTCTGACATAACATAACATCACATCACATCACATCACATCACATCACATCACATCACACCACACCACACCACACCACACCACACCACACCACACCACACCACACCACATCACCACATCACATCACATCACATCACACCACACCACACCACACCACACCACACCACACCACACCACACCACACACCACACCACACCACACCACACCACACCACACCACACCACACCACACCACACCACACCACACCACACCACACCACACCACACCACACCACACCACACCACACCACACCACACCACACCATCACATCACATCACATCACATCACATCACATCACATCACATCACATCACATCACATCACATCACATCACATCACATCACATCACATCACATCACATCACATCACATCACATCACATCACATCACATCACATCACATCACATCACATCACATCACATCACATCACATCACATCACATCACATCACATCACACCACACCACACCACACCACATCACATCACATCACATCACAGGATACCACAGATATACAGAATAATGCTGCCATGTTCTAGGTTGGTCAAAGGTAGCAGCAGCAATTGCCTCTATTCATCTGACCAGTCAATCATCTAATCTTAACACCATCAAGGCCACTTGTCCTTGACAACATTATGCTACCATCAGGATGTCAAGATTAGACATGGTAATACCTTTCAATTCAATTCAATTTAGTTTCCTTCAATCTAATTTTTGTTCCACAGAACACAGAACATAAAACAGATTACAATTTATCCTTGGGATACATTTGTTGACTGCAAATAAAAGCATGTACACAGGGTATGAAGCCTACTTAGTAACTTACTGCATAATTTATCTTCTCAGAAAAAAAAAAACCGAGTGGTCCAATGAAAGGCACTGTTTTAAACATAATCTACACTAAATATCAAGGGCTAACACCTTGTGATCTTCTGATATCAAATATAACTTTCTTGAGACTCAATTTTGAGACTATTCTCTCATACCATCCCTCTCTCTTTCTGAGTGTCTGATTGCAGGTGGCAATTTATAGCAAATTGGTTTCAATCGTCCACTCAACTCCACTCACACATCAGCCAGGAGGTAATAAAGTATGGCAGAGATAAGGGAAAATGAACACAAAGGAATAAGAAAAAAAAAACATTTTTGGCAGCAACATGATTGTTGGACTGTTATTGCTTAGAAAGAATCACATAAAAGTATGAAAAACACTCTTCTGTCAGAAATTATGCTGAGAAAAAGAAGGAAGAGATTAATATATTGTATGAGTTTGGAATACATTTCATTTTTGTAAATTGGATGATGGCAATGAACATATTTATATAATTTGAGTACTGAAATAATGCAATTAAGATAATGGTGAAAGATGAAGCCGATATTTGAAATTATGATTACAATGTATACTATCTACGACTAATTAAACCTGTACTGCTACCACTGACAATAATGATGATAATAGTCATTTTCATTATCATCTATTATCATGATCACAAAAATGATAAAGAGCAAAGGAAGAAGAAGATTACCTAACAAAAAACTGCAATGAATATAACTATAAAGATGATAACGATAACAGTTATGATGTGTGTTTGTACTGGTCCATGTCTAACAGTCTTTGGACATACTAGAGTAAAAATGATAATATCTAATTCATACAAAGAATTATATATCTGCAGGTGTACATAAACATTGCAGTCTAATTATATCATATTTAAGAGTAGAGTTACCAATCAAAAAATGAATGAAAAGATAATCAATATCAAAGTAGGAAGTTCAGACCCAAACCATAACTACTTACTGAAATGCTGACACTTCTTGAAGCTCTACTTACATCTAAACTCTTCTTCTCCACTTCAATTAAATGAATGAAAAACAACCATTAATATCAAAGTAGGAAATTGAGACCAAAACCATAAACAATTTCAGAAATATTGACTATGTAATTATTCCTTAACACTTCACCTTCTACTGCCCCATCCTTCACCCTCCTCCATCCCCTAGCAAGATGCTTTCCAACCTTCCCACTGCTCCCTTGGCCAATTTCACATCAGGGGAGTGTTTCATCAACGTTTGTCAGCGCTGACGCTGACAACTGTCAGTGCTGACAATATCAGCAAAATCCTTGGTTTTGATTGGCTGAGATGCTCTGGTCACTGACTGTTACTACGGTGATTCAAGTTGTCAGCGCTGACAAACGTTGATGAAACACCCTCCAGGTCACTCACCACCAACCAGTAATTATCATTTGGGGGCTCACTGGAGGATGACACCTATACGGAAAATGTCTTACACAAGACTCTCATAACCCTTGTGCCTTGTCCTTCACACATTTGGCTGTTTTAAGAAAAAAAAAGCAGGCTGACATGTCCCTGTGAGGAGATACATACAAATAACAAATATGCATCACCTACATGTAGACACTACCAATTATTTCATGTCAACCTTAATCTATGGCTTTAACAGCACAATAACAAGTGTCTGCAGCAAACATGGTGACAGTACACAGCAAATTGAATGGATGTTGATGCAGCCACCTGTCCTCAACAACCCGCTAAGTCAATGCACGGAAGTACAAAGACCCTCATTTCATCATCCAATTATCGTTCTGAATTATACCTGTTTTGGGGTGTCGTGGCAACAATATAGCTGTCAGGAGAATAATACAAAGTAGGGCAGTGGATAATAACTACATATCAAACCCTTTCAGAATGATTTTTATCTCATGATTGGGTTGATTTAATTTAATATACGCCACATTGTACTTCCACATCCATCATCATCAAAAAAAGTTATAACTGCCAAAATTGCAAGAGAAATTATGTCAAGCTCCTGGCTGCCTTCGTCATCAAAATAAGTTGATAACCATAAACACTAGAAAATAAATATCAATGCCTAGCTGAGAAGTTTCCGACAAAAATAATTAATTTTCCAACCATCTGTATCACCAAGGACCCAGCATACTCTGGATTGTCCTAAATACTGTAAAAACTGTTCAAAGTATAAAGCACTGGAAATTGACCAATCCATTCTGGCTTCAGGCAAAAAAAAAGAAAGAATCAAAATCTGTTTGACATGGGAAGGTTGAAATTGTTTGTTGAATAACATTATTTTATATCCATTACATTTTCTACCCACCTAAATGGAACAACAATCTACACAAATCCCACATTGTATACAAGAAAATCAGATAGATCTAAAGAAAAACAATCAGTATAAAAAATTGTAAATTTCAAGTAATACATCAATCATGATTTTAGAATAAAAGAGCTTGATAGCTTTCAACTCCTAACATCCTTTTTTTCCCTTTCTACTGATTTCTCTGCACTTTGTATGAAGTGTCTACATTTATAAACCTCTTTTGAGGGCAATCTCATCAAAAAGTAATGGATGTTGTGATAACACTAACAGAGAGGGGGAGAGAGAGAGAGAGAGAGAGAAAGAGTCACTCAAACTAATTGGGGACACAAATGCTTCTTCCGGAATTTCCCACCAACATCTTAATCAGCCGGAGTGGTTAGCGCCATCTTTCACAAACTTTTCTCAAGCGGGATTTGCGACGAGGGGATGTTGTGCATCCAGAAAGGCGGATGAGGTCCGACAATGGTATTCCCTGTCCACCGATTCAGGCCACCGACGATGGGATTCGCACGTGTACCGAAGCCTGATCTTCACAAGAAGTGACCGGGGCAATTTTGATCGTTTTGCCAAATCCGTTTCCCAGACACCCAGCAATTGCCCAGGGTGTGGAGCACGCAACTTTCCTGTGTGGCACCGTAATGCTCTTTTACATGACAGACAAACAAGCTTTGCTATGTTTTGTTTTGCATTCCAATTATCTTTTTTTTCTTCTAATTCTTAGGGGGAGGACTAAACGTTACTAATACAGACATCATCTCTTCACTGAGAAACATGCAAACATGATAAGATGGTTTGCCAAACTTTCCCAGGCGGATAAAGTCCTCAGAGGTATGCCTGATGTCGGAAGAACTCCATGTCATGCCATGCCTTCACTTAATCTCACATGAAACAAGCCATTTCGTTCCTTTCCTTCACAAGACTACACTTCATCTCTGAGAGCAATTGCTTCCCACGTCATAAGCAGTGATTCTAGTGAAACACTGAAAATTATCGACATGCAGAACATCACTTGAAACCTTAAAGGAATCTGGCAATAATGTAACATTTATGGCCACCACAACATCAATAAGTCATGACTGCAATCTAACAGTACACGTAATAGCTGCTTGGTCATGTACTGATCACATCAAATGTTGTACCTGCTAGTGTCATCAGGCTAAACCATAATCAAACTTTGGCAACAATACCAAAATAATGGCATTTGAACAGCTTTATGTTATAGCTAGGATCTATGGGCTATCAAAATAGCTACCTTGTTCATGTGGCAATAACATCCAATGAACCATCGATTTGCAATATGTATGTACATAATTTAAAAAAAAAGAATGTCCTTCCTTGCACATTCAATGTGACATCATTTCCTCTGTCTTTGAAGCCATATAAGTGTATATTGTCTGGAATCAAAGAAGAAAATGTTTTATTTCATCATAAACTTTGTGGCATATCTAGTGAGAAATATGAAAATATATTCACATAATTATATGCTTACATACAATGTATGCATTCACATTATGTACCATGCATAGTGAACAGTCGTATCTACAATAATGTCATATTTGATGGTCATAGATTTACTAAAACTCGTCTGGCTGATTTTCATCTTGGTTTGGTTGTTGTTGTCTTTTTGTGTGTGTGTCATTGCTCTCAGGGTAAAAAAGCAGAACAAAAACAAACGTACATGTATATGAATAACTCTGTCCTATAATGGTAGTTGGTACATTGTAGCTCAATTACAAGGCAATCTGCACTGCACTTCAAAATATACAATTCTTGAATTAAAAGTCTGCTTTGAATCATTATCAATATGACTGTTACAAAATATATACAGCTGTATGTTTACATTTCAAACATGGGGGATATTCTTTGTCTGTTGTGGTAATATTCTGAGAATGCTGCCCAAATACAAATTTGATTAATTCAATGCACTTCAAATTTATTCAGTAATCTTCATTAAACCACTGAAAATGGAAACAGAATGAACAAACAAAAAACAGATGTATATAATGCCTCCGGCACCACTTCGTGGCGGAGGCATAAAAAGCAAAAGAAAATGAGGGTGCTAAGGTAACCAGAAATTAAGGAATTCCTTTTATCAAATCCATCTTACACTCCATGAATATCAGCAATTTTATGCATTACACCCAAATATTTGAACAAAAATGTATGGTTAACAAGCTCTAATCACATTCAGAGTAATGTAGAAAAGAATAAAAATGATTGCAATGGTATTATCTATTACTTTTTTCATACAATAATATTACAGGCAACCATCTCTCTATATTTTTCTTTTCTATTTTTCTTCCAAGCAGTTCACAAACATGTACCTCTGTTTAGAGATATCCAACTGTTCATATGTATCCATGAGTAACGAGTCATCTTTCCCTCATAAACCTTTATGTTTATCTCTTGACTTGACTTTACATCTTTCTCTCCCCCTCTCTTTACCGAGAGAGGGGAGAGAGGGAGAAAGAGAGCAAGCAAATATTGCAGTAAACTCCATAGCAGTACTGTCACAAGATAGTGTATTTGTACTTACCTTGCACTGTGTTTCCCAGATAAGCTTGTATAATCACATTTTACAGAGGGTTAACTTTCTCACCTGCACCCCCAGAGGGCCTCCTTCCATCAGCACCCTTTTTAATCTAACCCCATCCTGCCAACAACAATCCAACCCACACAATTCTGACATTGCTGTCACACTCCAAATCTATACCCCTCCCCCCATTATTATCATGTCAAGCATGCTGTAAATATCTTTATCGTTGCCACCTGTCAATCTTGAAAGTTCAGAAAGGTATCCAAAGTAAAGGATGGCACGGCAAGGTAAGAAAAGGGGTGGAGGGGTGTTTCGGTTCATCAAACAAGTGAGGAAGAAATTATTTATGTAGACAGCCACCAAAAGTGTAAACTGGAGTTCAAGTGTGGGTTTTTGTGTGGTGGGTTTTTTGTTTTGAGGTTTTGTTGTTGTTGTTTTTTTCTCCTGCAAG
Source organism: Diadema antillarum (assembly GCF_040938485.1). Taxonomy (NCBI): domain Eukaryota; kingdom Metazoa; phylum Echinodermata; class Echinoidea; order Diadematoida; family Diadematidae; genus Diadema; species Diadema antillarum. Next base: position 678,826 of record NW_027271054.1, read on the forward strand.
GCTAAGTACACTCATGCATGACCAAATTCCATCAGATAAGCCATTTTTAGTACATAGTGCATAATAGTGCATAGCCTAAGGAAATGCTTCAATTCGTATGCACTGACATGCACCTTCAATCTACTAGTATACAAATGATGCACAGGATAGAGTGCGTTAGTGAAGGCGTATAGTGCACTCGAGGGTATTTACAATTGTGAAACATGCACGAGGCGAAGCCGAGTGCATGTTGTACTACATTGTAAATACCCGAGAGTGAGCTATACGCCTCCACTAGCGCCACGAAATAATCCTGTGCATCATTTGTTTTATAAAATGGGTCGAAAATTCGAAAACTACCAGCATTTTTCAGCGTTTTTCACGTACCTTTGTGGGTCAAGACGTCCGAAGATGTTCGTCCCAAACATTTACGCACGTCGCACTCGGAAATCCCGCACATATAAGTATGATGGGGGGTTGGGTTTCCGGACACTTAAGTTCCCGCATGAAAACTTACTTATTTTACATAGAATATGCACCCTTTACCTTAAAGACTTGGATAGACTCCTCATATAGGCCTACTAGACAACATACTTTGAAAACGGCGTGAGAATTAACCTGCTAAATCATTGGATTTGCCCTTCAAAGTGACTCCATGTACGCGTCCGGTCCCACAACGCTTGGTCTACTGTACTGTACGTATAAGAGTATACATATGCCACACATGTTATGCACAAGGGAAGAAAGGTCGGCGGCCGGCAGCCCGAACTAGAAGTAACAATTGTTTGCAGGATTGACAGCGCGTATGCATGTAATTCAAAGGAGCCGCCGCGCGCACAGACGATCGGCAATAGGATTTAACACGCAGTGCAATGGGACTGAGTAACCAAAGCACACGTGACTCATTTCAGCGCTTCCTATTGGCTACATTCTTGACCCCATTTTATAATGGAATATGAATGATGTTGACACTGAGCAATGTTTACCACATTCACTGGGACAATGCAATGGGTGAAAGACAAGGCAGTAGTAGGCGGGGAAAAAATGCCAAATGAGGCATTTGTAAGCACAACTGACAACCACAATAAGTCACATTTCTCCACTAAATTCTTGTGCACTATTATTTGGTAGCATATCCTAAAATCATTTTCTTGTGTTTGCTGATTTTGTTGTTGTTGCTATTGTTCTTAACCCTGACTTTGCTATCACATGTATTTCCAATATAGACACATGCCCGACTACACCTGGGACTAGTCTTAAATGGGTTAATGAAGTATTTGCATTTGACAACCTACTGAGAGCACAACTTTAAAGGAGAAGTCCGGACGATTTTGAAAAAATTAACCAAAATCTACATAAATAAAGGACCATAATGACTAAGTTTCATTGAAAAAGACCCTCCCAACTCGCCACAATCGATTTTTTAGCATCACTAATTTTGAATCGTAACCGTTCGATTTCTGTACGCCGGCGAGAAAGATCACGTGACAGCGTGACGTTTCCTCCTCACATTGCTTTTTGCTTGGAGCGTCAGCTGGCTCAGGGGAGCCCTGCTTGAGCAACGGTGATACGGGCCAAGCAAGCGGTAGTAGCGTACCGCTCAACAGTCTCTGACCACACAGCGGATGCACACGGCATGATCTATCGCTTCATTAAAAAAATGCCGATGCGTCAAGTGTTAGGGTGTTGTCAATACTTCAACTTTACTAGTAAGTCTTCAAATTGAAGAAATATTTCGATTTTAAATTGATATCTATCCACGATACTACCTTTACATGATCCTGAATGCTACAACACGCAGCCCGATTACGCTGTGTGTATTGGGCTGCTGGTCTAGTTACCGGCGCGGCGCGGCGGCGGTACCAAGCTGGCGCTGGCGTTTCTTCCTCGGTTCAAGTTACATGTATACTGTCGTATTTTATCACCGTCAGACACACTTTTCAACAGTCTCGGACAACAAAAGAGGCAATAATTCTGACATTGACAGACTGATTTCAGATTGTTCACACTCAGAAGTCGAAAAAACGATCGCGGATTGTGATAGCACTTGGCAGCAGCAGACGTAAATGTATGCCTGCACAGCCCGACAACAGCTAATGCATTGTAAGTGATGGGGTGGACACTAATAAGTACGGCAGTATTATAATACATACATATTTCAATTTAAACGAAAATGTTATAGCATTGCAACTATTTTACATTAATCTTCGAAGATTTTATATAGATATATAACGAAGATTATTTGAATAAAGGAATACAGCGTTTGGCAACAGCACTCCTAAATCGGTGTACGGTCTCCTGCAGTAGCGCCGACAAGGCACACCTATGCAGGCATGCAGATACCGCCCGCAGTCAGCAGTGCAATGGGAGATCGATGCGTAGCTGGGCTTCGCTCGCGGTGCTCTCAGCTGAGGAAACTGCGCCCGATACGTCACGCGCAATGCATCCTGGGACAGATAGTACGAAGGGCAGCTCGCGATGGATTCGAACATGAAGAATTACCTTATTTTAAAAAAAAAATCATAGTAAATGTATCTGATGGTCTTTTCTCGTCGGGAAAAGGGTAATAGGCTCATGAAATATTGTTCTTTACACACGAAACGGCTGATAATCGTCCGGACTTCCCCTTTAAAGGGAATGTACAGTACTGGTTGAGGTGCGAGTCAGGTTTATAACATTTCTACGTGAGATAATGAGAAACCTCTTATGAAATATGAAAGAGCATGTAATTTTAAGAAGGATTCAACATTTATTTGATTAAAATTGGTTTTCACATGGCTGAGATATCCAAAAAAGTGATAATAATAAAAGGCGACAGGCCATGCCTTTTATTAGGATCTCTTTGTTTCACCTTGTTTTGGGATATCTCAGCCATTTCAAAACCGATTTTCATCAAATAAACTTTTGATACCCCTTAGAATTGCATGCTCTCTGACATCTCATAGAGTGGTTTCTGAATATCTCACAAAACGTTAAAAGCTAAATCCTTACCTCAACCAGAACTGTACCCACCCTTTAAGCTAGTTTAAAGATCAGCCATTCACAACAGTCATTGCTAGGAGCTGTACTGAATTTGAATGCATTTAATATTTGCCAGTGTGTATGATTATATTTATGACAATAAATAATGGAATGATATAGGCCATTGGGTCAAAATATCAATGGTGATAGCCTGAAAAGGGTTAAGGCCAAAGGTCACGCATGAAATCTAAAGCCATACTAAAGCCATACCAGTAATTGTTTCAAATATTCGATGGTATACACTATAGAGAATACAAGATATCCAAAACAGTCCACTGGTAAAAGAGTGGAGAAAACGCACTTATCATTCTTGGACATGTATATCTGCACTTTGTAAGTCACTCATCAATTTTTCCCTGGCTAGATTTCCATATCGAAACCAATCCTTTTTCTGTTAAACTTTGCCCACAGAAAGAGAGAGAGAGAGAAAGAATTGAAGGGACAAGAAGTGGGTCAAGTCAGGAATGTCAGGTTCAGATAAATAACGTCATGAGATAGACTCTTTGCAACACAACCCTGGGCATTTTGGGGTGATACCAATCCTTGAGCAAATATAAGTATGAAATTCCACCATCATAAAGCTTCTACTCTCCTTTCTCTCCACCCCTCCCCCCCCCCCCCCCGAGAAAAAATGGAGTCTCCTGGAATAAATTTACAACCATTACCTAGTGAACAGAGTGCAAGTTGCTGTGTACCAAACAGGTTTCAAGAATATCTTGGGGGGAGGGGTTCAGTGATGGCAATATTCCTGTTATAATCATGTTTACATTGTGATTGAAATGATAACAACACCTACTACAAACTGTGGCTGGAAGCATTTTCTTCCTTTAAACAGAAACAATATAACTAGATAATTTGGCAGTTTTAGATGCTTGATATGTGGTTGGAACTCTTTAAAACCATCTCTCCCTCTCGTCCCATTCAAATACACCTGAAAATCAATGTTTTTCAAAAATCCAAGTTAAAATTGTGATGCAAAAATCAGTCCATCCTGATTTCTTCTTTATACCCTCACAATAATTTGCCTCAGCAGTGTGTGTGAATGGCACGTGAAAGACTTTTTAATCCCATAATGCAATATGCCACAGTAAGTCCACACACCAGATCGCCAGGGGTCGTGCTCCAATCAAGATTGTAGGCATGTGCACTTCGCTGGCAGCCAAATTGTATTTTCTTTGGCCATATGTGAACAGAGATGCCTAAAATCGATTTTTGCAATGTGATTCCATATCCCATTACTTAATTGTATGTGAATGGGCCTGATGTTCCTCCCCCCCCCCCCCCCCCCCCCCCTCCCTTTCTCTCTCAGTTTACCCATTTCAGATACCACTTGACCTGGATAACAGGTATCATTGAAGGGTCAACAGCAATATCGTTGGAATTTGGAGCCGGTGAGGAAAACTTGTAGTCCTTATCGATGCTGAAAACAGATACATGCAGTGGTACCAAAGGACTTGCACTAAGTATCCTCTAGCAAATGACATGAGAAAGAGCAGCATGGCTAAATGATATGAATTGATAGAAATGTGATATGAACATGCACTGACAGAAAAACAGAAGACAGAAAAACAGAAGAGGAGAAGAAAATGAAAGAGCAAGAAATGCAAGCTAAGAAGTAATATGAGGAACACAAAGAGGAATGGAAGAAAAGGAAGGAAAAGAAGACAAAAAGAAGACAAGCTGGAGGAAAAGAAGACAGAGAAAGACATAAAAGACTTACAAAGAATGAAGGAAGAAGGCAATCAAAACAATGAGGATGTGACAAAGAAGTAAGAACACATTTCTAGTTAACTCAAGCTTCATTTTGATTCAATTTCCAGGCAAGCGTCAAAAAGGGATGAGGGAATCTCGTTGCAAAATTGCAGCAAAAAAAAAAAAATAAATAAAGTAAAACAAAACAAGATTTCCCAGTTCTTTTGTTCTCTCTCACATTCATCACCTCAATTTCCCTCCTGATAGGTGCAGAATGGCATTCCAACTCTTTAACTTTCTAAAGGTCACCCTTTGATTTTGGTGACCTTTACCGATGGTATGCATGTCAGCACTCCATTCACAAGTTTTTAGCCAGCAAACAATCACCATGGCTTTGTTGTATTGTGTTCAAACATGGAACCATCACAAAGAGGCCAGATTTTGGTCACCCTTTTCTGGTGATATTTTTGGCACAATTCTGCATGGGTCTACTGAGCGTGTCTAGTTTGGAACCAGTTTGTTAAGATGCTCTACTCCTCAGTTCTCTTGGAATTGTACTGCATTATTTTAAAAATCACAATGAATTCAACAAATCAACACAAGTATTCACAACTCTTTTTGATTCACTTATCTAAACAAAGCTAAACAAATAGTCCCCTTTTTGAGCAACACATTTCTTTTCAATGTTTAAACTGTGTGATATTCACCAATCTGTTTTAGGATGTTGCCACAAAACCTTTTTGGCCGGTTCCCTCACAAAAGACAGAACAAAATGCTAACTTCCAAGTCTGCCACCTTATTGCTTTGACCAGTCACATCCAAACAGGAGTGTAGCAGGTAACACAGTGACACCAGAAAGTGTTTCACAATTTTCACAAAATACACATTCCCACCTCTAATTTTGCTTACATTTTTTGATGAGAGATGAGCAAGGTGGCAACATGAAGTGATGCACTGGTATCATTCTATGCTATTGGAGAGGGGCCACAGTATTCAAGACTTTCAAGAAAATTAAGAAGAAAGATATGATCACAAAATCAATAAGAAAATTAATCATCTCCTGCTTTGGTATCTTACAGCACATTCAGATACTGTCTATCCTATTGCGGAATCAAAAACTATTTGTTATATAGCAACCACTATGTGAACAACTGGTAAAGTATCAATGAATTTTAGTACTAATGGAATGCATTTAGAGACCTTTGGAACTGTTTGCTTGGTGCATCATACCACAAACCCTGAATCTTGAGGTTTCAGGTTCAAATCTCTAAGCAGCAGTGGTAGCATCTTTCTGTAAGGCATGCATGAGCCCGGTTCTTTCAGAGGGGACTTTCAGCCATCAACTCCACAGTTACCTGTTTTTGAATAATTTCTTGCTTTATCATTGGCTGTGTAACTCACTGTGTAAATGCAATTTACACTCATACTCATATCTAAACTCAGCTCAATTTCATGTATAATAAGTTTCCGTTGCTTTTTTTGTAGGAGGTTGCTATCATATCCATTTTCTATCTTATTATTTGTTTTGTTATCTATGGACAGGCCCCAGTTTGTTCCATGATGTACAGCACTGGAATTTTTTTGTTCCTTGTCATTTGTAGCTTTCTCAACCTCTTATGGACCTGTTCGGTGAGGTTTTTTTTTATGTAAATGTCTATTTCAGGCATAACTGGGGGAGCTTCAAGTCTGCTTATAAACAATAGTTGATTTATGCACTGGCACACCAATGCACCGGACTCATTGCATAACCTACTGAATTATCTTTTCTTCGTATTTTGGAACCTCCTCAGTTATGGCCAACATAAGTTAGTGTTTTAGAACCGAATTGGTCTATAGGACTGCAGATGTCATCTCCCTGATAGGACAGCGAAGAAGAGCGGAAATGGAGGAGGGTGTCCGGGGGTGGGGTTGGATGCCACCTGTCAGCTGAGCTCCGTCACCCAGAGCAAAGCAATAATTACCTGTGTAAGAACACCTGTAGGAGAGAAGAAGCTCGAGCACAGGATATAGAGAGCAGGAGGGGTGATGGAAGTGGGAGGTTGTTTAACCTGTCAGCTGAAAAACAGCCCCCTTGCAGGGGTGCAATAATTACAGGTGAGCAATGGCATTGCCGATTCGAAATTGCACCCTGAGGCATCAAATACCACATGCAGCGTATTAGACTTGCTGGGTGCATTGACCAAATAACTTCCAGGGCAGCTCTAACAGGTGACTTTTTTTTGTGGTATTTGTTTTCCTTTTATGAGAACGCTGACTTTTAGCAGTTTTCTGTCTTTCATCTCACATATGGACATCAATCTGAGTTTTATAAGACAACTTTTGGTCTTAGTATCACAAATCTTACTTCTTTCATGATACAATGATTATAAAATATAAACAAAGTCTTCCTACAACTTCCTGATAGCCTCCCCAAAATATGATCAACCTTTGAGAATAAAGGAAGAGAACATCAACTTCTCCAGTACTCCAGGGATATATGGGAAGAACAGAAAAAGGAACAATTATCCAATCTTGCATTGCACTGCAGGTTTCGGTTAAAGCCACTGTTTACCATTGGAAGCCGTAATTAAAAATAAAAAAAAGTTGGGAGTTATCACATTTGATGCACATGTATAGTTCAGTTGTATCACAAAACATCCTACCATATGAAAATTTTGCAATAAAGCCACAAATATAAGGAGAAGTCACTAATTTTCTCAATAATCCGTAACTGTATACGGTTTATTCTAGAAATGATTTTAATAAAACTATTGTTCACATTTTGTATACATATTCAAAAACACTTAACACAGATTATACTGACTAACATTTTTACATGTTTCTATCCATACCAACCTCACATTTTACAACTATTTTGAAGCACTAAAGTTGTGGGTTTTTTTTCATAGTGGCTTTAAAAGGCCAACAAAGTCTATGCACCAAACAGACACCTATACCTGAACTGGTCTCACCCCATTTCACAACTCAAAGTTACCCATGCTCCAATGATGCTGAACAAGTGAGTATATTACCACCGCTAGCAAATGCAAGCTCACTGCACGCAAACATGTCTGTGAGAGTTAGATCAGTATTGGAGAATCTTTTCCTTGAGCTGATTTGAAAATGAACTTTTCTATATATTTATATATAATTTTCTACATATCTATATATAAAATGCATCATGCATAATATTATAATTCCAACTCGTGATTCTCTCCATTCTACCCCTTTCACACAAGAGTATCAAATCTTGTCCCACTCCAGACAGTCCTGTGAGAATCAGCAAGACACTTCACCTGACTCAGGTTCTTCACACCTGCAAGGCACCTGTACACAAAAAGAGAAGTCACCCCCTTTCACACCCTAAAATCAGCCACACTCTAAAATCAGTCACACTCTAACACTCCCAAGCAAGACAGGGTGTGTACGTGTGGCACTGGTGCGGTTGTCTTTATGTCATGCAGTCACCTCAACATTTTCAGAAGCCATTCGGGGAAAAGAAACACCCACAACTTCTTTCATCCTTGCTACATTCTCAAAGCAGTTTTCTGATTTTTTTTTCATCCCCATGGATCACTTATGAAGCCTTATTTTGTAAAATTTTGTACATATCTTTTGATAATGCCATGAACAAAACGTATGCTGATTGCACATCACCTTATCTATCACGGTGGTCAATCCAGCAATTCAGATAAGATGATTACACACGTACATTTTGCCAGCTGAAAGCCTGCAGCAATCAAAATTAACAGGATCTCTTATTTTGTATTCAATCCATCAGGACTTTCAGCTGCCGACATCAATTGTGGGAGTAATACAAGGTGACAGAAAAACAGGCAGAGGGCCCAAATTAATGATGAGTTGCACAGTCAGAAGATTAAAAATGAATAATTCTTGCATATCCCTGTTCAATCATCCACTGTATCAATCATTCATGGTCACCCCAGAAATCTTAACAGATGGGTTGAGATCTATCTTTCCCTCCCTCTATCATTCTTTCTTTCTTTCTTTCTATCTATAAAACTATCTATCTATAAAACTATCTATCTATCTACCTATATATCTATCAATCTATCTACCTATCTATCTATCTATCTACCTACATATCTATCTATATATCTATCTATCTATCTATCCATCTATCTATCTATCTACCTATCTATCTATCTATATATCTATATATCTATCTATCTATCTACCTATCTATCTATCTATCTATCTATCCATCTATCTATCTATCTATCTACCTATCTATCTATCTACCTATCTATCTATCTATCCATCTATCTATCTATCTACCTATCTACCTATCTATCCATCTATCTATCTATCTATCTACCTATATATCTATCTATATATCTATCTATCTACCTATCTATCTACCTATCTATCTATCTATCTATCTATCTATCTATCTATCTATCTATCTATCTATCTATCTATCTATCTATTAATATATCTATTTATCTATCAATCTACACTGTATATTCACATGGCCTGTCAATTTTGAATGTCCATATCTGTTTCTTCATAATCTTGGTTTATTCCACTCATCCGTTTTTCTAACTATCATCATCATACAGAAACAGTAACACTGTATTTCAGGTGCTGGCCTAGCCCTCTCTTGCATACTATTCCAGCAGATTTTATGGGAAGATGGTGTTGGGTAAAATTGAGCCATATCTGTCAAACTTTAGATGCTTGGTGATATCAGTAAGCTGCATAATCAAGTCATGAAATATATTCATGTTATTGAATGCTTATGCATCTTATAGGTCATTTTATGTTAAAAGTCCATATATTTCCAGCAGAATCATAGCACACACCTATATGAATTTGATGTGAAATATGATGGCATTTATACCACTTGGCTGAGTTATCACTGTAAAACACGATTCCCACTGAAAGCTTACAATTTGCAAATCAACAATACAGGCATTAGATAATAGCACTTTCTCTTTATCTCTTTCTCTCATTGGCACTCTCTCCCTCCCTATCATGAGTATATACACTGATGTTATCATATGTGACCGTGCATCACAAAACGAACAAAAAGTTGCACCCATTGATTTTACGTGAGGACTCAAAAAAGGTGAAATGGGACAACAGAGTCAATCTTGAGTTTTTCACATTTTCTGAAAGAGCTATCTTTCTTCTACATTATTCTTTAGTTTGGGATCATAATATTGCTGAGAAAGTGTGTTTTCAGCAGTTTTTCTACAACCCGTTTATGGGGAAGAATAGAAAGATCTGGTATGTCTCAGAGTCCCCTTTTCATTTCTTGAAATCCTTTGCACACTCTTCACTTTCAAGTCTAATAACTTTTGAAAGGATGATGATACTGCTTTGAAAGTTTAATCATGGACAGAGTGTGTTAATAGAACATGCTCAATTACAGCTCAATCTGATAATCCCTTCATTGTTGTTGCTCCAGTGGTTTACATCCTGAGTTTTGTCCCTTTCATCGCACAGCTAGCACGGCTTGGATAGACACTGTACTTCAGAGCCTCTTTGCTTAGTTCCCACTTTTCCAGAGTATGTGCTTTCTTTCCAGTATTTAGATGGGTTAGGGGAGTCCACTTGAATTGAGTTATACATCATTTTAACGCTTACAGTCTGCTCTTTCAGAATCTGTCTTTAACTAAAAATCCATATCTGGCGACTTTTTGTTTGTTTTGTGGTGCAGGGTCACATAAAGTCAGTGTCCGAAACCCTGAAGAAGATGCAGGACATGTTGAAGATTTGGTTTAAAAGTTGTGGAATGCTAATATCACACTACTATCTCTTCTTTTCATCTCTTGTATACTGGATCCAACAAATGGACTTAAATCCTGAAATTAATGTATAGTTTTCTTGCATACATACAAACGTATGTACGTATAGTATTGTGTATTTGTTGATTCCTACATGCATACCCTACATATTTACAAACAAATATAGGGTATTTATGTACGTGTACACGTGCTAAGAAGTAACAAGAGACCCGCGGGTCTAGCGCTCACCTGAGTATCGCAAGTTCACCTTTCACGCAGTCACTAATCTAAATTATTCACAGCTCTACCAAAATTTGACGAGGCATTCTCAAGTGGAAGATGAAAATGTACAATAAGGGCCCAATTTTTTCAAGATTCCTTAATTTGGGGGAATTGGGGTCCCCTGGGGCCCTCTGGGTGGAGCATGGTGCCCAGTTTGATAAATTGAGATCCTGACCACCTAGGGATGCTACCTGCCAAGTTTGACAAAAATCCATCATGAGGTTTTCAGGAAGAAGATGAAAATGTACAATTCAGGCCCCCATTTGGACCCTTCCAACCACCCCCCCCCCCCTACCCCCAAGAGGGGCACCCCTGGATCTCCTATGAACAAACTTGAAACTACAGTCATTAATGTACTCACTCATAGTATTATCTCAGCTCTATAACTTCTAATTCTAGAGAAGATTTTTAAAGATTCCTTCATTTGGGGGGTTTGGGCCCCCTGGGGGCCCCCTGGGCGGGGCATGGTGCCCATTTTAACAAATTGAGATCCTAACCCCCTAGGGATGCTACCTGCCAAGATTGGTGAAAATGGGTTATGGGGTTCTCAAGAAGAAGATAAAAATGTACAATTTAGGCCCCATTAGGACCCCTCCTCACCCCCCCCCCCCCCTGGGTCCCAAGGGGGGCACCCCTGATTCTGCCATGAACAAACTTGAAACTACAGTCATCAATGTGCTAACTCATAGTATTAACCTAGCTCTATCACTTCTGGTTCTAGAGAAGAAGATTTTTGCGGATTCCTTAATTTTGGGGGGTTTGGGCCCCCTGGGGGCCCCCTGGGTGGGTCATGGTGCCCATTTTAACAAATGGAGTTCCTAACCCCCTAGGGATGCTACCTGCCAAGTTTAGTGAAAATGGGTCATGGAGTTCTCAAGAAGAAGATGAAAATGTACAATTTAGGCCCCATTAGAACCCTTCCCCACCCCCCTCCCCTGGGTCCCAAGGGGGGCACCCCTGATTCTGCCATGAACAAACTTGAAACTACAGTCATCAATGTACTAACTCATAGTATTAACTTAGCTCTATCACTTCTGGTTCTAGAGAAGAAGATTTTTACAGATTCCTTAATTTTGGGGGGTTTGGGCCCCCCTGGGGGCCCCCTGGGTGGGGCATGGTGCCCATTTTAACAAATTGAGTTCCTAACCCCCTAGGGATGCTACCTGCTAAGTTTGATGAAAATCGGTCATGGGGTTTTCAAGAAGAAGATGAAAATGTAAAAAGTTTACGCACGACGCACGACGGACGACGGACGACGCACGACGCACGACGAACGACGCACGACGCACGACGGACGCCGGACGAAGGGCGATCGCAATAGCTCACTTGAGCCTTTGGTTCAGGTGAGCTAAAAAGGAGTTGGGAAGAGTCCTGTCTCCATAAGGGAGAGAGAACATGTATGCACTAAACCAATATCATAACATCTAGGCATCTACACGTAGTACCTATATTGGACTGAATTAACAACTCTTGTTTTTATGAGAGAAAGAAGGAAAGAAGGGGTGAAAAAGAGATTGTGTGATGATGAGATAAAAGAAGATGAAAAATAAAGGCAAGGGCCACATAAAGCAGAAGGGAAAAGGGGGCTACACCTGGCAAGCTGTTGGGCCACAGACACTCTTCCTTACCAGGATGGTTGTCTATTTGTTTACATCCCCCCATTCGAGCAGGCAGGGAAAACTCGATCTGCTAAGCTCCCCCTTCATCAGGGGTATAGACTTCCATTCTGTAACCTAAGGGTTGTGTGGGAGGTGTGACCCTATGAGGTCATACCCAGGGATTGGGGGTTTGCATGACTAGTCTTACTCCAAGGTCATATATTTTTAATTTCCTGAGAATGCATTTAACAAGTGGATCACTCTTTTCCATCCCTGTATTTACTTTTTTTTTGTCACCACTGCAAAGTAAGCATTTTTTTTTATATATCATACTTATTTCTACATACACTTTGGATTTTAATGTACAATGTACCTGTTACTTCATGACTTGTGCTTTTTACAAATTAAAGGGATCGCATACAATGTAGTTTTGGTTGAGACGTAATTTCAGGTTTCTAACATTTTTTGGTGAGATAATGAGAAACCTCTTATGAAATATGAAAGAGCATGTAAGTCCATGAGGAATTCAACGTTTATTAGATGAAAATTGGTTTTGAAATGGTTCAGATATCCAAAACAGAGCGATTCTAATAAGTGTGGGACCCACACTTTATTACGATTGCTTTGTTTTACTTTGCTTTTGGATGTTTCAGTCATTCCAAACACAATTTTCATCAAATAAACTTTGAATTCCTCTTGAAATGGTATGCTCTGTACTATCTCATCAGTGTTTTCTTGGTACCTCGCAAAAAGTTAAAAACCCAATTCTCATCTCCACCAATACTGTACCATCCCTTTAACCCGCTGAGAACGGGCTGATTTTGGTACAACACGTGTCTCCCATAGACCCCTGCCCGAGTATACTCGGGAATCATCCTCAACGGGTTAACAATATAATATATAATTTGTCAAATACAAATATTATGTACTTTGCATACTATGTATTCTCTTTTGTTGGATGAAAATAAAGTATAATTGGATTGGAATTGAAATTAAACAATTTTAATGTTTAACACATGCAAAAATGTTCAAAACTTTAAAAACTTTAAAACAAAAAGAAGATTAACCATAAAAATGTGAAGAGGGGAACATATCAATGTAGTTGCACTCTTCCAAACATACACACATGCCAAAGTATCCCCTGAATGACCTGAACAGTGCAGACATGGAGGATTAAAAGGATTAAATGTAAAGGGAGGAGATCACCACAGTTCAAGCATTGTAATCCCATTCTTAAATATCTTGTCAGTGATTTCAAAGTGTTGGTCTAAAGATGGTGTCATTGTCGCAGCAAACTTCCGCCCAAATTAATCGCTCATCAGAGCTGGGGGGGAAAAAAAACAAATCCTAAGCTTATCACTTCAACAACTGTTTAAGCTAGTGTTTCTTTTTATCATATTTCTACAATTAAATGACTTAATTCACTCCACAAATATTGCTGTAAAGTACAACGCAGTGAGAAATCAACCAGATAACTCCTGTTCAATTACTTAAAGCTCTCTATTCTCTTTTCTCATGAAAGTACAACTACACATGATACAATTGTATGTCCTCTTTATCACGGGCAATAAAATCAATATCTTTTTTTTTTATATATCATCCTCAAATTCATGATCATAAAGGAATGAAGGAGACAATAAAGAAACACATGACTGATTCTGTGGTTATGGAAACTTTGGGAAACGAGTGCTGATGAACTGTCAAAATTTCATTCATTCTGTCCTGGACACCTGCTGCTGGTGAAAAAGTGGGTCAACCAAGCAGGTTAACCCTCAAGGCACCATAGAGCCCCAAAGTGTGATGTCATAGCCATTCATCGCCATGGAAACTGGTTTCAAACAACCTCTTAGCAGCCATAGGAAACAAAGCATAATTTAATAATCCAACATTGCTGAAATGTGCCAATATATAAGTAAAATGGCTATTAATCTCTGCTGAATTATCTGGAGCTTATCACAGCTTTTCAAAGGATACCAAAAAATCTTGAGGTCATATCAAAACTGATTCCTATTCTTGATGCATGGCTGTGAAGAGAATATGATATTGGGATATAATCATTCTTATAATTCTCCCCTTGAGAATAATTTAAGACTTTTCCCTGTAAAGTACTATGTGTACTTTATAAAGCTAACTATGGGATGAAATATACATGCTCTTTTTAAATGTTACAAAAGTTGTAATTTACACTAATCCGTTGAGGACGCACTGATTTTGCTACAACACGCATTTCCCATAGACACCTGCTCGAGTATGCTTGGGACTCGTCCTCAACAGGTTAACAGTAAAATCTAATACCACTTAATGTCATCCAGAATATAAATTATAGCAAACTACATATGTCAGGTTTTACTGCCTGTTTTAAATCTCTCCATCTTTGCTCCCATTTTCAATAACATGATTACTATCTTATTCACTAAAAAACAAAAAACAAAACAAAAACAGAAAGATTGATTCCATTTCCAATCACACAAAATTACTTTCTTTGTCATTTTGAAAAAAAATACAAGAAATGAATTGCCAAACAATATCTTACAATGTACTTCCCATTACCCTGTTGCTGCACGGACAGGAGCCTGGTCACTGGTAGATACATCATCTTCAGGAGGGGTGCACGCAAACGACCAAGATTAATCTTCTGATTGATTCCAAATCATTAATTATTCACATGCACATCGATGCATGTGCCTTTCATTTATACAAAATGCATTCACCTGCCGGTAATAAGATGCCTGCACCTGTAATTAATAGACTGCATGCATCAGACACATATGATTGCACTGATTTTGAGCTAGCGATTTCATTGTATCCACTTCCCCATGTTGGTACAGTGAAAATGCTATTGTCCAGAAGCCGTGGTAGACATTTTGAGGGATGCTGTCCACCTGATCTGAAGGCCATTTCACTGTCAGTGCAAGTTTTGAATTTACTAATGTCCAGTTACCTTTGATAATGTATGTTTCTTCATTGTTACAATGTCAAACCATTTCTCATAATCATGAGAATGCTACAAACACAAAATTCCAATTTGCAGCACCTAGAACACACAAAAATTTTCTGCTGCAGCCTGAAAATTCCTTGATATTACTAATCGTTTTATGTTTGTGTGTGGACTTATCATATGAGTTAGGACTTAGTTTACATGGTCACTAGGGATGTATTCAAATACTTGTCAGCTAGCTATAGATCACAGGCTAATGGCTCAAAGACAATAAGGACAAAGTGCCTTGCTGAGGGGAGAGGACCAGTGTTGCCAGTGCATGGACTTGAACCTGGGACCTTAGGATTGGGAGTCTGTGGTGTTATCCACTCAGCCACAAACAAAAGCTCCTCTCAAATACCATGACATGTATCAAATCATTGGCATGTTTGCCTTTCCTTTGTACAAATTTTGATCAATCTTTTTCTACTGTATATGTACCATATATTTAGTGAGTCTAAATTTTTGTGAATCAGGACTTTCCAACGATTTCGCTAGTGGTTGAACTCGCGATCATGGAGTACCGTACTGAACGGAGAAATGTATACATGCATGTCACATTCACATCACGATCTGAGTCAATATATTTGCATGTCTTTAAATATGCGAATAGCACCCAACTTGTGAAACATTTGGCGTATCATTGATAATATGTCATGAAAAATAATCTTAATCAATACCTCCAGTGCTTCTGTAACAACAGTGCTATTTTACATAAAAATATAGCATTCATCTTCAGGGGAAGCATTATTCGGTGGTTTAAATGAGGAAACTAGACCCTTTACAAAATATACTGTGCTGACAAGGGTTTTATTTTCTGCACCTGTAAAGACAACATTACTCTCCAAATACAGTGTCTGTCATCTATAACATATCCAGACATGATCCAACACTGCACTATGTGAAATGTGAACAAAAGAGAGAGGATAATAATAAAAATAACAGATTCCTGATTGGGGTGAATCTATGATACAAGTTCTCCCTCCCCCACTGGTACAGATGGTATTTCTACCGAACTCGAGCGTTGGCCTGTGGCGATTGGATGCCTAGCCATGACTCATTGTAATTCGTCCATGGTTCCTCCCCTCCTCCTCCTCCTCCCTCCCTCCACCAGACAAGATTTGTCGGAGAGATGGTTCAATAAATTGTGAAATGAATGATTCCGAGTCGTCCGCCCGTAACACTCCTGTCTCCCTGG
This sequence comes from Diadema antillarum, assembly GCF_040938485.1. Lineage (NCBI taxonomy): Eukaryota > Metazoa > Echinodermata > Echinoidea > Diadematoida > Diadematidae > Diadema > Diadema antillarum. Next base: position 695,305 of record NW_027271054.1, read on the forward strand.
AGATGGGCGCAAATTGAAACCGACTTCCCCCGGAACAAATCTCCCACTCTGTAGCTCTTGATTAGATCAAATGCTAAGTGTGCCTTGCTAACTTTCATTAGCTCTACTGCCCCTTTCCCCTTCATGATTCTCATCACCATCCACATTTTGTGTGTGTGTGTGTGTGTGTGTGTGTGTGTTATTTATTCTTTTTATGATTTCTCTCCCCCTTCCATTTGTTTAATTTCTATCACTTCTATTGTAATCAAAGTTGGTAGTCTGCAATATTGATAGTTCTTTCTTTCATTTTATTCATTCTCTTCTAATTTTGTCACTACATTTCAGTCATCCTCTATTTTCTCATGTCAACATTTCTATTCCTATCCAAATATTTTATTCTTAAAACTATCAAATCTTATAGTCTGCAATGATTACAATTTTTCTGTTAGTATTATCATTCTCTTCTAATATCATTACAACATTTCATCACCTCAACATTCTCTTTTCAATATTATTACTCTCCTCTACCATCAATATTTAATTTCTATCATTTCTGTCATAATCACAGCCTGTAGTTTGCAAATTTGTCTTTTATCTTTTATAATATTCATTCTCTCCTGATAGTGTCTCTATAATTACATCTTTCCCTTGTCTTCTCCTATTAAATCATCTTTGTCAGAAGCGCAAGCATCTCCCAAAAGTCGTAGCTTATATGAAATGAACTCATAGAATTCCATCTCTGAGAACTGCACTTCTGTGTCTCTCTGTAATTGCCAAATTATGCAATCGATGATGGCTAATGATCTGTAGCGGTCTTTATCTTTTTGTTTCAGTCATACCTGCTTCAAAAAGAGATTGCTTGCCCATTGGGGATGTGTTCATGCTCCATTTTCCCCCCAGAATCGCAGTTTTCAAACATGTTTAACATAAAACATCGTTGCTTTCATGTGATTTTTTTTGTCCGTCATAAAAATATGTGTGTATTATAACACTAACATGACATGCTAAAACAGGCACATTTTAAATCACAATTCTGCCAAAATCTGCTTTGTTGAAACTGTGTAGACACAACAGAGTTTCTAATCACGATTCTATGATGTCATTTTCGATCCAGCGTCCAGGTTCATATGAAAACCGCATACTTTGTATGTGTGCAACAATTATGTATAGCTATATAGCGACATTGACCTACACTTTCTGGGTCAAACTGCGCAGTACACTTTGCAATGGCAGACCTTCAGTTCAGGTACAATCAGCATTGATGAAAAATTGCAAGAATGTGCTCATGTTGGCATTTTGAATCATGATTTATGTGCACATTTGTGGCTTTAAAAAGAATTGCATGAACACAACCCTCCAGCTACTTCTGTGATTCAGACATTTTATTCATCCTATCCCCACCCCACCCCCATCTCTTCTCCCTTGGGGGTCGTAACAACCCCCATTTTGTCAGGAGCAAAGTACCTATTACAGCAAATGAATCACTACTAATTCCCATGCGACTTACTACAGAAAAGCATAGGAACAATAAAGGGACCAATGGATGAGTGCATGTGCTGTACATGAACCAAGGAGGTATGAGAGAACACTCGTACCTCCTTGCATGAACCGAGGGTAGCATGGGTGATGCATTTCATACGAGAATGGAATAAATAAACCAGTAAAAGAGCAATTTGATGTGTTCCTTTGCGGTTCAACATCTAAAACAAATCCTGCTGTAGATAACATCATTTTAGTCTCCACACTGATGACATACAGTTTTATTTGTAATGTTTTTTTTTTTCATATCATGCAAGAATGATATGCTCTTCTATACGGACCAAAAACACATATTTGTGATGCCAAATATTTCGCGAGGTTTCCTTTTTACTTATTTTGCGAGGTGGGTGCTACTTGCGAATGTAAAAACACATGATGATATAACAATGTAAATCTCATCCCGAAATGAATGTGACTTGAACGCAAACATTTATCTATTCAGTACTGCACTTCGCAATTGCAAATTTTACCACTCACAAAATTGTCGGGAAGTCCAGATTCATGAAAAATTAGACTTGCTCAAAATATGGTGTATACAGTATCTAATACAAAAATACAGAACTTCTGTATTCAACCATTGCAAGGGGCACTGTCTGGGGGAAAACAAATAAATATTTTAATTATTCCAGTAATAATAATGATGATGATAATAACAATAACAATAACAATAATGGCCAGTTTTTATATAGCACATTTTGCACATTGTTAAGTATCTTAATGCGTTTTACAGACTATCATTACCCCAGTCACTGAATGAAACACAAGGTCATTTTGTTAATTAATACTTTATCAAGTTGTTTTTTTTTTTCTATCACGCATTTTCAGATATAGCAAAATAGGAAAATGGTCTTCTACCTTCAGGCCAGGTAGCCTCTTCAGTGTTACCACTGTGCTACCAGAGGGCCCTGCCATTATTATTACCCTAGCATTGCCAGTAGACCACTTGTACACCTGGGTCGAGAACATGGTGGGTAAAAAAGCATCTTGTCCAAGGACATACATGTAGGCACTTGACGAGATTTGAACTCAGGACCTCCTATGGAAGATCCGCAGTGCCTCCAGCAATTATATGGATTTCATTAGCTCTTGGTGACTCGAGTTCATCATGGAGAGGTAATTATATAAATTGCTAATGGGTTGTATAAATTACACACGCCATGTACCACTTTAGCGTGTGCACTAAAATTTCACTGTTACCAATCAACCTAATGCCCATCGAAAACAGAAAAGTCACATATGAAATCTATGTGAATTACCAGATTTTATACACATCATCTCAATTGAGGAATGGATCTTAATATCAGGTACTGTGACAGATACTAACAATAATATTTGGCCTCTATTATTCAAACAAAATATTTAATGGTGAAGAAAAATTGGTTCAGAATATATACTACACTCTTACAACTATACAAGCAGCAATATTTCACGGAGGAGTTTTGATGCAAATCACCCCAACAGTGCACATTTTATTTCATCTCATTTCATCTTTGTTTGACAAATTGTCACTGAAAAGCACAGAGCCTGAAAAAAAAAAATGTCTGGAATGAACTGAATTTTGGAGCAAGAGAATCACATCAAATTTTGAAGCATGTATGCAGAATGATCAGCAGCAGGGTGGGATATGTCTTGGAATACATATATCTTTTGCCTATGGATGGATGTATTCAATTTGTGTTTGTGGCACACTAGAAGCCAGAATACTCCATACCACTCGGTGCATTCCCTGAAATTCCACTCAACTGTGTACAATATGTTTCAAGTATGATTTCAATCTAAGTCTTGTGGCTACAAATCTCCAGATGACAACACTGGATAAAAGGATCTATGCAATGCAAATGCATGTTGACTTGTGCTGTTTTATGATACCCTCAACATCTCTTATATGTGGCCTAATATCTAGATATGTGCCATACATTTTAGAACAATTTGTACTACATTGTATTTTCCTTTAGAGTACGGTACTTGGATATACCGCCAAAAATATATATATATTTTTAAAAACCTTCCAAACCAATATTCTGCCAGTGATATTATCAGCCAGTCACTGCTATTATAAATATAATACTGATATGATTGCCATATTAAGACCTTTGGAACATACCTTTCCTTAGACTGAGCTAATATAAATCGCATGTCTCCATGTTACTAATCACTGCAAGGAAACATGCGCAAGTTTTGCTTGGTCTATAGGGAAAGGTGCATTCCAGTGTCTTTTTTAATCATGTTACAAGTAGGTTCGGGCTTCCTCAGTCATTGATGGATGATGTCACTGGTACAATCTTGGTTTTGGAAGGTTTTTTGGAGGGCATACCCATGTAATCTGAAGAAAATTAGTAGAAAATTATTATAGGATGAATGGCACACAGTCAGACTTCTTTTTTTTTTTGCCACATAAGTGATGACCAAATAATGATGTAATATGAATCAATACAAATCAACATGCTTTTGCAAAGCACAGTTCCTTTGATATTGATAAAACCAGCACTATTTATTCTTCAATCCTCCATGCAGTTTGTGGATACCTTCTTTACACACACACAAAAAGAAGCTAGAAATAAAAGCTTGAGTGTACACATGCTTGACAGTGCCTGCCTTCGTCATATCCTTTTTTTTTTTTTCTGGCACCAGACAGCCGTAACCCTTACGAAGGTCACTGACAATCAATATACGTGTAAATTGGCAACCATCACCATGCAAAGTTTGCTCAGCAAATAGGAAGGTGGGGGGGGGGGGTGAGTGGCCTTGCAAGCTCTTAGGCTGTGTGCTTTTGTGCATTCCAAGCGTACATCCTCTTGTGGTTAAATCCAGAAATGTGGAAGCAAAATGAGCATACATTTAAGTAAACTGATAGAATGTGCAAATGCAGACCACTGTATAGAGCTCTTAAAGTGTGGGTTCACCTCACAAAAGGAAAATTGACTCTATAGCAGCAGAAAAGATAATAACTCTGCATTTATAAAGCTCATCAAAAGACAAGAATTGAGTGAAAGATTTTTCATCAGTTGCTGGTACAGGAGAGGATTGTGGAAGTGAACATGTAGCAGATTTTGAGTTTGTACCCAGGTCTGATTTGTTTTCTTTATAGCCATGTTAGCAAAGAGATGACAGGCCTGTTCATACTTGAATTCATTCTCATCATTAATTGATACCAAGGAGGTACTTAAGTCATTTTGGTTGATACAGCAATTTACAAATATGAATAGTAAATATATTTTCACTATTACATAGGTGTGGGATGGATTGACTCTATTTTAGTTAAACAATCATCTCATTAAACTGGTTGGTTTAAATGTATTCTTTACTCTTTACAGTCTATGGACCTCAATTACGATTGCTACATACAAATGTAGTTGTATACAAACTTTGAAACTGTGTCTCTTTTGTGCCTCTTATGTGCCAATGTTCAAATTGGAAATAGACATTCAAATCCATCTTACCACACACAATGACATTAAATGTATATTTATCTATATAACACATACATAGGTATATGTAAATAACATCACACATAGAATATTTAACATTACAGTAGCGCCTTTATCCCTACTATACCTGTATGTAAAAATATATAAAGATGATTATAGCTTGATCAATGTAAAATACATACATATATGCCCCATTATGTGCATCATATTAAGCAAAATCTTATGGCCATACATTGTGGGTTTCTTTTCTAACTACTACTGATATCAGAGAATGCAATCATCAATACCGGTACCTACAATTTACGGATATCAATAAGATGATCATAAAATATGCCACCATGCCAACAATGATGCTGTAATACAAATGTATACTCTAAAAATGATGATGGCCTTGGCAAATGAAACATCAGTAAAGATTGGAAACAATGTCCTCAGCATAGTACAGGTGGTAGCATCATAGAGAAATATGACATAGAATCACTATGTTGATGGTAAAATGAGAGGTGATGAGCTACTGTACTGGTATTAAGTGGTTGCTATGGTGACAGTGATGATGATGAGCTGGTGGAGGAAGGGGATGATCTGATGGTGGTAATGATGATACTTGTAATGATGATGGTGCTGCTGGAGATTGTGGCGATGATGGCAAGTGTGATGGTGATATGCTATTGGTATTAAGTGGTAGTAAAGTGATGGGATGTTGATGATACAGTAGCTATAGAATGTTGATGTTTATGGTGATGATACTAATGGTGGTGGTGGTGATGATGATGATGATAATGGTATGGTCATGATTGCTATTGGTGGTAAGACAACAAGTGGCATAAATAATCACTAATGTGGCAAAGTGAGCAGTGATGGCTTTTTATACATGATATTTGTCAATCAAACTGAGGCTTTTATAGAGCCTTACCATCCACTAATATCAATATTAGCTGGTGCCACAGATGTCAATCCATGATGTCACTGGAAAAACAGTGATGAAGGTTGAACATTCTGTACATGTACATTCAATGTTTGTGTGTATTCAAATACATAAATAATTCACACACCAGCATCAAAGCTCTACACACTGTTCAATAATAAAAGGCCATTTCTCCAACCATTTACTACCTATGGTAGACTAGATGATTAAGTTCCCAAGGTTAAGTGTAATGGGTATTTTCAATACCATGCCACATTTCACTGTTCTTCTATTACTCACCTTTTGGTGTAAGTTCAGCGAGATGACGACAAAATATACCAGGACTCCACCCACTTCTGGAGCATATAAATCCTCACATATATCCTTATCCAGACGAAAAAGGCATCGTTCCGGCGACACGAGCAAATCCTTTACTCACATCCAGCACGCATCAACACACACCCACGACCTCAACTTGATATATTTGCGGATTTATTAGGCGATCCGCTGGCTAGTTTTTTATACTTGTGGATCTCCTTTTTGACGCAGGTGGTTGATGCAGTAGACATGAATGTGTATTCAACTCTCGGGTTAAACACAAGATGCGATATGACAGCTACCTGGTCCAGCGCATTGATGAGCGCATTCGACAACCCTCCTCCCGGCGCTGATCACTACTCGTGAACTACTACTACTGTAAAGCGCGACATGTACGGGCTCTCTCAACAAAACGGGGAGTTCCACTTGAACGATGAACATAAAAAGCCGTTTCGCTCGTAGGAATCAATAAAATCGCTGCCGATGAGAATGCTAAAAAGAGAGGCAGCGATCACAATGCCCGCGATTCGGTGGGAGAATAGTTGTCTCTTGGTCGGCGTAAACGCCCGTGACGATCTCCAACAACGTGCGCCGCGCTGGAACAAAAAACCCGCGCTGCTTTTGTTGACGTTTATGTACCTGGGAGGACTCCTTTTCAGCAAAATGTGGGATCAGACGACACATTAACAATGAAGCACTCGTCAAATGAGGCGCGTTCGCCCGACGCATTCACAGCAGTTGTCAGGTATCTTTCCACAATGCGCTGGGATTTTGATTCCCTGTACGCGCTACAAAGGAATCCCGACAGGGTCCTCTGTAAGTTTTGCCTAATTATACGCTTAATTCGGAGATGGTGATCAGATTGTCTACTGCATCGAAGCGTGGGTGGTAGGCAAACACATGCCATGCACACACTCGCCAGCACAAAAGATGCGACGAACTTGATGATGATGATGAAAGGGATGATGCCCGTCTCAAGCTACTCGGAGCTGGTGCGAATGAGTCATCCGCCAGTGGTGATGGAGAGACAGTAATGAAGAGTCGGGGAGTCTCTATACTTTTGACGTAGCTGGCCACTCCTTCTCACCCTCCTCCTCCTCCTCCTCCTCCTCCTCCTCCTCCTCCTATTTCAGAATGGTTGTTTGTGGTGGTACTGATTCTTATCAAATTCATGAGATTAGGGCCTAATATAATCCCTCTCTTTTAATGAAAATAAAATGATAACCCTAGACCGAGACTACGACATCATCACCACTGTCTTTTCACACTCACTGTCAACATACACCGCCTCTCATGAGGACTGACTATACATGGTTGTCGGGGCGTAAACAAAGAAATGTCGTAGCAGACAGGCTGAGCAAAATGACAACAAAAGATGGCGCTGTAACATGGCGATCGTTTTTCCTTTTGTCGGTACTTTCATCCCAGGTCGGCAACATCAATGCGGATCTGATACAGAATTGAGACTCTATATAGTTTGTCTCTGCCGCTGCAAAGTAAGCCTGATCATCCTTTTCCATCTAAGCCGCGGTGAATGTTGTCCTCTACACTCTACATTCTACTTGAGACAACAGAGAAAGATCCAAATCAAGATAAAATTACAATGTATTGACAGTGAATCCTCAAAGAGTTCCCTAGTATCCCCGAGTCCATGTTGACTTCCAAATGACGTGGATAGGGCCGGTGTCTGCAAATCATGAATTCTGGAAGTGGAATGATCAAAACATGTGTCGAGGAATTTTCAATCATTTTGTTTGTCATAAATTCTGCACCTAACGCCCGCACTTTCTTGCCTTTCGTGACGTCATAAATAGTAGAATCAGTTAAAGTAAGCATCACAATACATGTTATGCACTTTACCATGACTAAAAATGTATATACAAAGAAATCAATGTACAATGACAAGGAAGGTTTTTATGATATACTATGCTACATGGAAAATGCTTCAAGACTTAATAGTTAATGGAGGGAAATAATAATAATAATAATAATAGCTGGTTTTTTATATAGCGCATTTCACACACTTCAGGGTTTCAATGCGCTTTACAGACTATTATTACCCCGGTCACTGGATACATTATTTCCAACCAGCACTAACAGTGCTCATTCTCCACTCCCTGGGGAGCATTCCAGCCAGTCGCAGCCATTTTACAGGCGCGCACATGCTGATCAACCAACATAAGCTTTCTCATCCTACCGGGTACCCATTTATACTCCTGGGTGGAGAGCAGCAATGTGGATAAAGTGCCTTGCTGAAGGGCAAACGTGTCGGGCTTGGCATGGGCTCGAACCCACGAACCATACCACGCTCATGTCGTTCACAGACGAGCGCTCTTATCCACTCAGCCACGACACCTCCACGACACAAACAAACAAACAAACAAACAAACAAAACAAACAGGGAAAACGGAGGGAATTGTATCGTATGTAACTCGTTTCACTATTTTGAGCTGATACACCTGTTTATAGCATAGTGCGTTATGCATATACAAAAATAAAAAATAAAGAATAGATGCTCGCATATTTCGAGTGAATTTACTGCCGATGACACCACAAAATGCAGGAAAGATTTTTCAGAGCTGAAGCTTAGTTGATAGGCCGCACAGGAAAAACAAAAATAAAGATTTTATGATTTCAAACCTTGTATGTTTTTTTTTTCTTTGTTCACACTTTTCCTTAATTCGTGGTATCAAATGACAAGTTCACACAAAATGTTTATGTTTGTAGATTGAGTTAATGCAGTTTGAGGAAAATCGGACAATCGGTTCAAAAGTTATGAATTCTTAAAGTTTCTCTGCAGCTATCACTCAATAAAATTATTTCTACAGTCTGTGGTGTCACATATGGACAACAAAAGAAAATATAAAGAGGATTCAACAAAATGTATTCTTTCTGAAAAGTACACATTCTCCCAACTTGTCTATAGACTATGAGTACATGATATGGTTCCCTTTGATTTCTGAAAGAGGTACTCGTGAGTCAAGCATTCTTGCATTTTGCAAGAAATATGAAAATATGTTGAATTCTCTTTTTGTTTTCTCTTTATTATTTTACGTATTTGACATCACAAACTGTCGGAGTCTTCTCATCTAGCGATGGCGGCGCAGAAACTTCATCAAATTAAGTTCTAAACGGACTATCCGATTTTCCTCAAACTTTCATTGATGTGTTTTATTAATATTGCTGCATTCACTCATCAATACATATATCTGGATGAATTTGTCCTTTAAAGCTTATTTACATCAGCAAACGTCCTCGTGGTATTGGGATTTCACAGAATAGGCACTGGATGTTAGTGAACCTCTGCGCAAAACCAAAAACTGGTTTATAGACTTATAGATTCTACTTGAATGAACGTGATAAAGTAGAAGAGAAACAGTTAAGGTCTATATTTACTTAGTTCGGTTTCTCATGCAGAAGTTTTTGTTTGTTTGTTTGTTTCATTTCAACAGTCAGTATGAACGTCAACTATAGGGAAAGGCACTGTCGATGATTAAAAGCATGTTCACATCGTTACCCTATCATTTATGACAAACAAGTAGGATCATATCTTCGAATTGCGTTTACACAGTCCGTATAGTTAAGTACACCCTCAGGGCTCCAATATCATCGACCTGTTTCATCGGTATTCACCGAGCTTTCGCTTTCATCTGTAGATGACGCCCAACATTCCAACATTTCAGTGTTATTATTTCTAAACTTCTTTATTTTTTTATTTCATGTTATTATTTTTTAGTTGATATCGACGACGTTGCAGGAGAAATGGCGTCATCGACGGCGAATCAGATGCACTACGTGAATATCTCTGACGCGAATTTCCAGGTGCTAATTGAATTGAGTCATGTCGACTGACTTTCATGACTTAGCAGGATAGTGGTCCAGTTCCGTTCCGAATAACGCTTTTGAGGCCAGCGGGGCATTTAATGAAGCATTTTGTCCGACAAAGATTTCGGACAAATTTGCACTCAGCCAATCAGATGCAAGGATTTTAGTAGCTTGTTTTGTCAGAAAAATATCCGACCAAACTGCTTCATGAAATGCCCCCCCCCCCCCGATCTTTATAAAGATGTCCCTCGTGTGTGAAATGACGCCAAGATGATTACACAATGCATGCAGCAATCCGACGTGTGGCGCTCTGTCATAAGCGAGCTTTAAATCTGGGACGCGAACGCTAAAGGCGACGCTAATTAGGCCAAAAAAAAAACGGTGTTCTGCGTCTGCGCGAGACGGCTATTTCCATTGTCCAACCCGGGAGGCTGCGTCGTCTTATAGCTTTTTTGTTTCTGTATGTGCAGAGTTCGACACATTTACTTAGGACTTCTTTGATCCTCTTCCATTTTTCTCGTCGAGGGCGCCATCGTCAATATTATCTCAGCTGGAGAGGAGAGGTTACAATCTTAACTTGACGAATAGGGCTAAATGAAGGGTGGTAATAACTCTAAACTGCCAAATTTTTGGTGTTGTTGTTGTTCATATCCAGTTAAAAATGACTTGTAGTCTGAAGTCAGGCTTGGTCACCGAACAAAGATAATCAATTTTACCAATACACACACACAGCACACACACACGCGCACACACACACACACACACACACACACACACCCACACAGCACGCACGCAGCACGCACGCACGCACGCACGCACGCACGCACGCACACACACACACACACACACACACACACACACACACATATATATATCAACTCAAAATCCACAAAAAATTGGCCAAAGTGAATTTCCATTTTTTTTTTTTTACATTTAAAGGGCCAGCGCTAAGCATTAAAATGATATAGAACTTGTTAGAATTGGATCATCTAACCCATTCTAAAAGTGATTGAAATATGAGAGAGTTTGGAGGGTTTCATAGAAAAGGGAGGAGAGAGAATTTAAAGATTAGAGTCACTCAGGCATGCTGGAAAGAAATATCAATGAAAGCATGTTTTATTTCCCAATGAAACAGAACCTATCTGAAAAAATACGGTCCAGAAAAACTCTAATATCTCAGTTTGTCGTTTGTTTTTAAGCCACCAAATTTTGACAGAAGGTAGACAAAATATTACTCTCTCAGGTAAGGTAAACTTTAAAATTTGAGTTGGACAGCCAAGTGACATATTTGGTTTCATTACAGAGAATACTTATCTGAAACTTTTTGTGGGTTTTCGAGCTGAGCAGCTCACATGTTATATCTGGCAACATTATCAGTGTGTACACATGTACATGTACATGTATAACATCCTATACTGCAATGTCAAAGTGTAAATGGCTACTATGCTATCAATGTAGTTCCATTTTGTTTTGGTGTAAGTACATGGGACACTAATCCTTTTTCAAATGGAAAGTGACATAACTGATTTCTTTTTCAAATAAAATATAAATTGCAATACATGTAGCGCTAACATTTCAGGTATTCTATTCAATATGACTTTGTGACCAAATCAGCACAGCATGTGGACTCGGCAGTTTCCATTCAAGCTACCATACATGAATAAAGAACACACAAAAACATAGAAGTTTATGAAGTTAAAACAAGTTAAATGAATAAACAATAACATTCAATAAGTTCATTCTCTTTTATTCAGCTCTATATCAATAATTGTACATTATATGTACTATACATATCTACACACACTCAGTTTCAGTGAAGACGAATACTGCTGTCAGCAAGATAGAAATACATAGTCTGACTCTGATCATGGTCCTTTATCAACATGTCTAGGTTACTGTCTGAAATTCCGGTGAGAATTCTTGGGATGCCACGTCATCCTGGAAACAGAATAATCAAAAGTAAAGGTAACTCCTCCAGTCAAAGAGAAATTCAACCCCCCGAAAGAAAAAAAAATCAAGATTTTCGTTAAGTACACAGAAACCTATGTACCATTAAACTTGCAATATGGGAATTTCACTGTGAAACGAAGGTATTAAGTCATGTAACAAAAGGAAAGACTGTGCCCATATGAAATGAAACTGTTGATATCTCAATCTGCAAATGAACTTGTAACATACCATGTGATGCTACCATCCTCTCTTAATGGGAAATGAACCTGGATTCAAGAGGGCGCTGTTGCATGGACCCACGCTTCAAGCGTCTGCTATGTTCTAAACGTCGAAGTAAAACCAATTTGTTTGGAGAATATGTTGAAAATGGTAAAAAATACAGTGCACTCCCGTTGTAACGAACATGGTTATGATGAAGTTTTAGATAAAACAACGTAAAAGTCAGGGCCTTAATTATCATCTAGATATCTTCATACACTTTTAAATGTTCGGATCTAACAAAATTTCGATATAATAACAGAAAACTGCTGGTCCCGAGGACTTCGTTATAACTGGAGTCGCCTGTAATGTTAATCTTTGGCAATTGTTCCTGGATGGTTTTGCCTAGGCTACTACTGTACATAATATTTTATGGAACCTTCAAAGCCCTCTTAAATCTCAGATTGGTACACCTTTAACTGCTCTTTATGCACTATTCACAGAATGGCACAAAATTTGCAAGCAAGAACAATGGGAGTGCATCCACAAACATGTTGGGCTTTCCATACATTTCATCGGAAACATCACTGTCACCATGAAATATTCCTGAGTTATACTACAAGACTTGGTCTTAAGGTACCAACTCTGATTACGCAATCGACTTAAGCTGCAGAGGAGTTAACCTCTTTATGGTTGTTATTGTATATTGTCTTTCTTGTATTATCTATCACAATTATTGATGTGATGAAAATAAAAGAATCTCCATGTCCGAAGGCCTCTTTGTACCATTATTTGTACCATTCATTACACCATCTTGAAGGAGATTTCACAGGGGGAAAAAAAAGGTGATTTGCACAAAAGCACTGATGCATGGGGCATTCATGTACCTGCTATACATCATGGCACCCTTTGAACCCCAAAACAATGTCATGAACCTCTTTACAGGAATTGTAAGTTATGATGACAGCAGTTTTTATGGTAGCATCCACGCAGCAACCAATCAGATAGGAGTATTTGAGTAATTACCATGGTCACTGCAAATACAGAAACTTTCAATTGTTGCAAACTTCTTTATGGCATGGGCACGAGGTCACATGACAGTGATGACACAATGAAACTCAGATGACATCATAACTCTGCTCGGGATGTTTTGATCACATGACCTCCTTACGTAAGCCATACTTCATTAAAGCACAATATAATGCAATCCCACTTCGAGTCTACTTGTTTGCAAACTCAATGAGTGTGTCTCTATGTGACAGCATAATCAATAAGCCAGTTCAGAGTTAGTTCATAGACACATTGGTAGGAATGACCTTTCTTTTTTCTCAGTCGGTTAGGGGCACTTCACTAATTTCCAGAGCGACATAATGCATAAGCTTTATGTGACAATTTATGGATCCATCAATCCTGATCAAACAAAGAATAAACTTGCGTAGACCAGATGACCAGAATGATCCGTCAATCAACACTTGGGAAAGCATCCATTTCATTAATTTGCATTGAATGTATTGACAATCTCTTTCTATTGATATTGCCAAATACCACTTTTGCTGTCAGGTGGATGTGCTGGCAAGCAGCATTTATAAGGATTACATGAATAATCATTACATCACAAATGCTTATCCCACTGAATTTAAAAACCAACATGCCTGTTGGTCCAAATGACCTTGATTCTGCTCATGTGCAAAGTGGAACTCTGAACTGGCTTATAATGACCTATTCAGCTCTTCCTTTATGCCTGTATATCACTAACAGGGATGATCTGTCATTGTAAATGAAACAGTATGCTAACTATTTCTCATATTTCAGTATAATCTGTCGCTTTCATTTCACTTCAACAAACCAACTTTGTGAAATTGAGACACAGGAAAAGAAAAAGAACTCGACCTTTTCAGTCCACATCAAATGATAACATTGTACACACTTCAATGATTGAAAGATATCAACACTGCGGGCAGAACACCAGTTTATAGCAGGATCAAGTCCATGAACATGTCACCAATGTTTAGCATAGAGTTGAATGCTGACCTCTTTCCAGTATGCCATGCATTACCCATGGTGTGGTAAATTCAAATGACAGCTTAAAAATCTCATCCAGCCAGCCCTGATGCAGCAAACTGCTAGATGGCGCAGACTTGTCATGAAGGTTGCATATATTTTGTTTGATTCACTGGAATGAATATTTACTTCGCTGATTGAATGAAACCATGTCAGTGATGATGATGATGATGCAATGACGTTGACAACGTTTATGATGATAATGATAATGATAATCGTGATGATGATGATCGTGTTGATGGTGATGATGCTGATAATGACGATGTTGACGATGAGAATGACGATGATGATCGTGATAATAATAATGTTGATGATGCTGATGCTGATGTTAATGATGATGTTGCTGATGATGATGATGATGATGATGATGATGATGGTGATGATGGTGATGATGATGATGATGATGTTGATGACAAGAATAATTACAGAGTTGACAACGGCACTGGCAAGGCAGTTATGATCTACAACGTTGTTGATGATTATGCCAACTACTGTAAAACGAGGAATGTTCGCGTGCATTTTGATTTCGAGAATTTCGCAAGCGCCAGGATTCACGAAATCAAAATGCACGCGAAAGTTTTTTTTATACACTGTATGCATCGAAAATTTCATGCAGTGAAAAAGGCCGTCGCCTCCAATTTCGCAAAAATTTCATGCCGCGAATTTATCATGTTTTACAGTATACACAGCCCACCATTCTGCTTGCATGATGTCAAACATTCCAAACAACTGGAACAAACTTTACAGCAACAATAACGACAGAAGTTTTCTCTGCAACTGCTTTGATATGAAAACTTTTCGAATTTCTCTGTGGATACTGGAAGCCGAGCCTTGTAGAGGTACGTGTCTTGGTAGAAGCCAATTTAATTGGACGGATTTAGTAACTGCAGTTCAATTTCTTTACTATTGTCTTTCTTGAAAAGCACTCCCTCATTTCACCGACACTCCCTGAGCCGGTTTGGACGGCGTTGTGCGGATGTTGGCGGTGGTTGCTCTCGATGGTGACGGGGCCGATGGTAGAGAGTCCATTGTTAGGCTGAACTCGAATGGGTCTTGATTGCTGGTCTTGAATTTTAACCGCTCATCTAAAATAAGCATACAAACGATCAAAAGGTCAAGAAAAACAGCAGACACGCAAATTACTACGGCCAGCTGTTCACATCACTAGGAGTTTTTTGCACCATTATCAAAGAAGTACAATTGTTCAGCCATGTATACATTCTTTAAAGCGGTCTATGCCATATGACAACATATACTATATGTACATACTTGACATGCATCATGAGGATATCTTGAGAAAGAACAGAAAACAAAATGGAGCACTTTCATTTACAGCATTTACCATGCACAATGATTTTGCATAACTTAATACGTATCCTATCAGCTATGATATCATGGACATGGACAAATGACACGCTAAGTGTTGACTAGAAATAATCAGGATGTTACAGAATGTTTTAACCTCAAGGTATGAAAATCTGTTGCAGGATTTTTTCACAGTACGATTCACTTTGGCTGAATCAACAGCTGTAGATGAGTGTATGTGCAAAGGAGCTGTTGCTGGAACAAGTGTTAGGATGTGTACATAACATGACAAGAGATACTGATTTGTTCAACTCCACGTAAACTAGAATTCATCTCTAAACATTAACATTGAAATTAATGTGAGTGTGGTGAAGATGGCGAGGGGGTGTTGGCATAAAAAGAGAATTTGTTGTCCATTATTTCATCATCTGTGCATTTTCAATCTTTTCATATCATCTAATAAAGCATTATGCCTCCGGCAACACTTCGTGGCGGAGGTATAACAAGGTGTTTGATTGTATGTTATGTATTGGGGGGGGGGGGGGGGGGGGGGGAGAAGGGCAAAACTCACCAACAAATGTCTCTGACCCAGCTGATGTTGCAATTTCCTGCCATGATTTCTGGTAGCTGCCAAGGAAAAGAACATAGACAAGAAGGAATTTGATATGGGCTAGTCCAATACCAATCAGCGATTGGTTTGAGCGTGATAGTGAACCAATTTGACAGAACATCCCACAACACTCTACACATGGCGGAATATTTCCACAGAAACGAATGACAAAGGATAGGATAATGCTATTCTTAAGTACAATCATTAGAATGGATGTCTGTTTTTATTACAATATTAGAAATGCAGAGACCCAAGCCCCCATCTTATAAAGTGGAGATTCTCCCGCCTAGATCCCCATGCAAACTGGAAACTCTGATCGCACGATAATGCGCACAATATCATGTGGGCATAGCGGACTTCACAAGCACAAAGTAAAAACGCTCCTTGTGGCAGGGGTCCAAGCTCTAGGGTTATAAATGCTCCTTGGTGCTATCTTTAGCCTTTTTTTTGTTTTCTTTTTTGTGAACACATAGTGTACATGACAAAATAAAGTTGGGACAGGGAGAAAGCTAAATTTTAGGTGGGAGAAGAATACATGTACGTAAAGTGGGAGACACACAGCTAGAATGGGAGAAATTCAAACTTCAAAATGGAAATGGCAAGTAAGCTGTATGCAAATGAAATCTAGTCTCCTTACTCGTCAAAATTCAGGCCGCTGGTCCACTGCAGGAGCTCGTCCACCTCCCAGTCGTCCACTTGTTCGGGTCCCTTGATCTCCAGGGTAGCCATCATGCCGTCGGTGGCATCCTCCACGAGGTGGTTGAGGCCCTGGTCGTCACTGGTGGCCTGCAGCATGCCGTCCTGGTACCTGGTCAATGATGTCGGGAGAAAGAGAGCATTAGACGTGACAACAGATGAAAGCACCCCACACACCTTTCTTATGATGTGAACATACTCCTAAGTATTGGTGTCACCTTTGTCGACTTTGATCAGGCATGCATACACAAGAGACACCATTTATTTGTGTGTTGGCTAAATTTCATGAAAGTTGCCGAAATTAGCTCACTGAGCTATTATACTGATGGTCAAATGGCTGAAAAAAAAATAACAAGAATGCATACATCAGTTTGAGAAAATAATGCTTCGACTATGCAGATACCCACGAATAAATTTCAAAATGAAAATGAACCATTCAAGCCCTTTACCTTAACATCACTTCCCATGGGGAAAATGAGCATGGTGAATCTGATTTTCACAATTAGCAATTACCCACATTCAGTACACTTTATTTCCAACAGATTTACTTCTATACAATACTGGAATCATCGGTGGCAGCCATGACCATGCAACTCAGACTTTCTTTTCTTTCAAAAGTAAAAAGGTTCAAGTGTGTGTGTGTGTGTGTCACACACATACACACTGCTATAGCTTCTGATCATTCGAGCATTGAGAATTAAGGGTTTATGGGACGAACACTGTACTAGGGCTTACTATGGCTCAGTCAGTAGAGCACCAGGCTAGCAATCCAGAGGTCTCGGGTTCGAATCCCGATGGAATCCCATTTTCTTTGCTCATTTTTCCACTGACTCTGAGACATGTTAAGTATCCGTATGGTTAATACACATCAAACCTGGTTCTGGTAATGCATGGGTTAACTCAATTATCTGGCCATGTTGTAAGTGTACCGTAATTGTATATTATGCTATTTTCTTTTAATGTGTCTACAATGTACACATGTATGTATTTTGTGATGTATGTTATTGTATTGTAGGGCCTCTGAGAATAACAGTGTTTAGCCACTGACAGAGCTACCCTACTAAAACAAAACAAATAAACAAATAAATAAATAAATAAACTCACATCTTCTTCATCCACTCCAACTTCTTCCTCTTCTTCTTCTTCTCCACGTCTTCCCTCCGCTGTAGTCTGGAATGGGGGAAGTCTACCTTCTTCTTGGAGCTATCCCATGTCACCGGATCCTGGTCTGCTCGCAAGATTAACTGAAATGTGTGCGAGAGATAAAAACAAAATCAGTTGAAAATGTGCCATGAAACATATCCATCCTTCCATCATCTTGGGCATCAAGACATGAGACTTAATATGAATGGGAGTTCTCTGGCATACTGTGCATGAAAGGTGATCAGTGGTGTGGACTTTTTGGGGTGAATTGCACAAATAACTGAACCATCTTAGGCATGATCACATGCATATACCTCATTTAAAGATAATAAATCTTGCTTTAAAAAATACATTCATATCTGTGAAATGATAGACAAGAGAAGTTCACTGAAATTAACAAAACATAAAAAGTTATTCGCCTAAAATTTCCTCTTTTGCAGTACTGGTAGACAAGGCTCTGATTATTCCCACAGGAGATACAAGATTTAAATCCTGCTCTGTGCATACATCCTTGCTCAAGATGTTTCGCCCACGTTTTCTCCACCCAGGCATATAGACCGATTCGGGTTGGTTGAGGGCAGCAGACAATTTGTGGCACTGGGCGCAGCCATAGGCTCATTTTGAGGTGTCTTAGCCAACCCCCCCTCCTCTCCCCCACCCCACGGGCAACATGTTTATCGCGCACATGTAACAAAGGTTCGCGCACTAAGCAAGCATTCGCGCACTCAGTACGAGACGCCTATTGGCTAAAACAACCATGCATCAGTTTTTCATTCCGCATGCGGAAGGGGATGGGGGAGAGGGGAGGGGGGGTCGGCTAAGACACCGCGTTAATAGCGCTGCCCATGCCAAAAATACACAGAGCGCGTCACAGAATCGGTCTATAAATGTGCACATTGCAATGTTCTTCTCTTCCTTTTTTCTTTAAGACAACAACAACAACTATGTTGGGTGATAATATTGGGAGGTCCCTGTGGAGGAACATTGTTTACACCTGCTGAAGAAGCCACCCTTGGCAAAACGGAACCTATTATAATAGACTTTTCTCACCCTGTCTGATACCAGCCGCCACCCGTTGTTCTCCGTTCTCTGGTACCATCCCGTCTTGTCCGCCACCCCCTGGGGCCCCGCGCTGGGTTCAGGCATGGGTGCGATGCGTCGGTTGTGGACGTCCTTGGCGGCGAAACGCTTGGAGGGCGCTGCCGTGTAGTCCTTGGGGCTGTTGGCACACATGTCGATGATGGGACGGTGGGTGAAGATTTTGTAGTATATGTTGGGTGGGAACTTAGCCTTTGAGAGTTACATGGAGGATAAAAAGGAAGATTAGTGTTACAGTTAAAATGTAATAGATCGATGCTAAATCTATGCACAATGAAAGTCAAGAAAGTTGTTCAGCATAAACATGGTTTCTATGCTATACAAGTACTACCCAAACTGGAACTAGAGAAGCACTCTGAGAGCGCAGACCTCCGCCAAGCAGCTACTTTCCACCAGTTATCTTGTTCTTCCTTAGAGATCAGTGATTTCCACCCATACGTATACATGCTGAAAAATTGTCCGATTTCCAAATATAGAAGCCTTTGTTACATCAACTTCCAGCTGTGCGGTGAGCCTCGCCCTCACAGAACCAGAACACGCACTTAAGTGCGGGTATGAATAACTAAAAAATGCTCAGCTTGAACTCCCAAGTTCATTGACCATACCTGCCAAAATATTGAAAATCCTTCATAAAATTCATAGAAATTTTGGGATCACTAATAAAATCTAATCAACTGTTCCTTATGGCATTCTCAACCTTTCTTGCATGTTTCATCCCAATCCATTTGCAACTTTTTTTAGTTATTTTGCACACGGACAAACAAATAAACCACTGGTAATGAAAGCATAAGCTCCTCCCTTGGCAGAGGTAATCATAACTCCTTGATTGATTTCTATCTGTGCTTAATTGAAGTTCTCCATAAAAATTTCCGGATCACTAATAAAATCTAATGAACTGTTCCTTATGGCATTCTCAACCTTTCTTGCATGTTTCATCCCAATCCATTTGCAACTTTTTTTAGTTATTTTGCACACGGACATACAAACAAACCACTGGTAATGAAAACATAACCTCCTCCCTTGGCAGAGGTAATTATACCTCCTTGATTGATTTCTATCTGTGCTTAATTGAAGTTCTACAATATAATAAATCAATATATAATTTCCTGGCCTGCATCTGAACTGCAACACATACAAGCACTTACAAACAGAACAAATTTTACTGAAACAGTACAGCAAGAAGCACTGCGAGAGTAACGTTATTGTTGTTAAGTGGCAACATGGTTACACACATCACTTGACAAAGAGGGACAAAAATGAGAGCAGTACTCACCCCAGCAAGTCTGAACTTGATATGTATCCCAGCGGCAGCATCCAAGAGATTAGCCTCCTTTGGGTTGATGCAACGCAGCATCATGGCTGGGTTGCCCCGGCAACGGAAGTTGATGAGGTCCCGGTAATACCGGTACACCTGCACATCCTGGTTGAGGACAAAGGCGAGGGTGTCAAGTAAAATAGGGTGATGGAATTCATACAAACCATGGACATGGTTTTCTTTGTGTGTGCGGGTGGCAGTGGAGTTGTCATAAAGAATTGCAGATTACATCAATCACAAGCACGCACCTATTTATACAACAGAGCTTAGATTGAAGCTTGATAACATATCTAGGTAATGCTGACGCATTTTCTGCTTGATGGACATGATATACAAGATGCGACACGTAAAGAAACTTTAACTGTTGATCAAATGCAAATTTCCTAGGACTACTAGGAGAGAACAATCTTTTCTTTCCCCTCATTTACTTTTTATTCATGTTACTTATTCTAATGCATGTACACTTGGTATGTCTGGTTTTTCCTTTTTTTTATAGGTAAACAACAGCACTATGATTGTCTTGAAATGATTTCCTTTACAGTAAGAAATCTATGCTCTGCTTTGGCCAAAAGATGGCCATCTCTGTTGCATGCCAGAAATATGTGACACATACAGGTACACAAAAACAGCTCCATTTGCACTTATTTTTGTCACAATTAAGGGACTGAAGTGAAAATTAATATCCATACTTTCTCAATACAAAAAGTCTATTGTGTCATCTAGATAGGAAATAATGTTTCCATCATGCAAGATTGGCCCTCAAAAGCTGATCAGCACAGAAAACCCCCTAAAGTTGTACACACTGTTCAAATTCCACGGCACAGAAAGTGTTAAAAAGTAAGTGAGATTCTTTGAACATCCAAAATGTATTGTTCAGTAAGAAGAGCAACAAACAACATTATTCAGCCAATAATTCAATCCCCATTCCCTAGGCCTCGTCCCTAAACTCACAATGTGTCTCCTCCAAGCCTGCTGGATGATGGAGGCAGCTTCGTTGGGCGCCAAGGGCGTGGTCCTCTTCTTCTTGACAATCTCCGCCCCCTTCCTTGCTCTCGGCCTCCTCTGAGACTCCGCCTCCCCCCGGCGACCCACGTCGACCGGCCCCCCTCGCGACTCCTCCCCCCGCAGAACCCCTGTCTCCGGGGAGATGATGATGGAGACGGACTTGGTCGCCGAGGAGGCGCTCTTCATCGGCGAGAGATCGCCCATGCTTATTCTCAGTCTGTCCTGGTGATGATGACGATGGCCTTGTCTTTGTCGGATGTGGTGCCACCAGCTCTGAATGATGTGGGCACAGTAGTCTTCAAATCTGAAGTGAAGACATAAATAAAGTAGTGGATGGGCAAAAAAAAGAAAACAAGAAAGAAAAAGAAAAGCCATCTGACAGTTGGGTTGACAGCGAACAGAGTGACTAATTCAAAGATTATGCTACATGATGTATACACATATACGAAAAGCTGCATTACTTTGGTGATTCCTCACATTAGTCCATAAGTTGATTTTTATCCTTCGGTTTTATGTCAGGTTGGTAATAGCTTCTGACCAAAAAAGCCACAAAAATTAAGGGGTTTCAGGTATGAACACCATATCAGGGCTTTCCATCGCTCAGTCAGTAAGAGCAGTTGTCTGGCATTCCAAAAATCTCAGGTTGGAATCCTGATGGAATCCCATTTTCAGTGCTCATTTTCATTAATTTCTAGTCAGTTTTCCTATTTGTTTGAATGCATTACTTCAAGGTTCATTAACCTTTACCAGAAGGCTCTGTGGTAATATATGATGTGAATAATTTACATCATCTTGGTGACTGTGGCTCAGTGGGTGAAAACCATGCAATCTCAATCTTGAGACCCCCTGCTTTAATCCCTCGGAGGTAGTGCTAGGGCCTTACAGCACTGTAGCTGTTTATTGCTGTTGTGCTCTCATTCCTTTTTTCTTTTCTTTTTTTGTATAATTATCATATATAGATTTTTGGAGGGGATGTAGGGCTGGGAATATCACTGAGGTTTACTCATATACACTTTATTGCTCCCATAGTGGCAAAGTTGTATAAACCCACAATCAAACTACATGTAAAAGCTGAGGTGAAATGCCGTTCGCCAGGAGCCAGCAGTCCCACCCTCACTCACAAGACTGCCAAACAAGGCAGCCGCTTGTACTTGGATGCACTTACGAGATGTAGGCTTTTCCTTGCTCTTCGGCCTTCGTGCAGTAGGCGCTATAGTACTGGTTCAACCGTGACTGCCTCTCCCCAATTTTAGCAGTTGTCAGCGAGGTGTGCGGTTGATTCTGCATACAATCATTGATTTAATTATTTAAAAAAAAAAAGAAATACACAATTAGAGACATCCGAATATTTGATATGATGGTGTTAGCTGAATGACATTTGTGTGTAATACCATATCAAACATACTGTACATACACAGAATATACATGCATACATATGATATAAATATAATTATATATATCATACAATGTGTACGTACAGTGTTCAAATACCAAGATATTACAAACACACGTCACGTCACTCTCAAATCAATACCTCCAGCACAATTATAGTGTAAGTACTGGATATGAAGAAAACAAATGTAGCATGATAATGTCTGATAGTGACAGCTACATTGATTCATTTCGTAGCTACTTCAGTGAGGTTTTACAACCTCATCTTATCTGACAGGCTTTGAACATTTGCACACACTTTGAAACATGTAATCATAAAAATGTGGCACTTGAAAACCTGATTCATTTCAAAACATTCTCCCTGACACTGAATTGTAACATTCTAAAATAAACCACTATCAATTGACTTCACTGGAGTGAGAATCATTAAATTTCCACATTCCTACTACTTGTCTTACAGCTAAAATGTCTGGTGATGTGCTCTGAGCACTAACAAAACTATCAGATTCCCTTTGTGGTGCATTGCTTTGTTTCTGTATTCTCACATCTCAGTTTCACTTCATCTGATTCTGTCTTTATGTCTGATTCTACTCTGCCAGGGATTAATTTCCAAAATCTCTCTATCCCCTCCTTTTTTTTCCCTACAGCCGTACAGCTGTCTCATTCTCTCCCTCTCTGTTTTCCTCACCGAGTGGATACTTGAGACGGAGCGTTGATACGGCGACACCTGTGACCCGAGGTCGCGGCTCCCAGAATTCAAGCTTGCCCGAATGCACTGAACGCTGGCCTGGGCATCCAGGATCTCAAAGAGACGACATCTGTTGGAGAGACGAAAGTATCAAAGATTTTTGGCTCTTTTATTCATTTTTATTACTATAACATTATACTCTATCATGACATTCTGACATGCTTGTAAAGTAATCATTTCATTGCCATGACTTGTTTCTGGGCTTGTACACACAGTAAGCTGAAGGGTCATGAATTCTTTGTGTTTTGTGGATAATTATACAAATGTGGAATTGATTTCAGCTTGGGTAGCATTTGATTGATTACAATGACAAGGATTGTGAAGACAAACATGAAAATGAATTACAAAAAATAAGGGGGGGGGGATATAGAAGAGTTTTCCAGAGATGCAAAGATAGGTAATGGAAACATACACACATGTGTATCATGGGGTGAGGGAAAGTGCATTATTGAAGAGACATGTGCGAAGTAAAGGAGGCATGCTTAAACATGTTCTCACTGTGAATGTGCAAATTACATAATTACCATAATGTCTTGATTCTTATTTAATTTTTATTGCCAGGCTGGAGTATCAGCCATAAATGTTGACATCAAAAGCCACTTTACGAACAAAGAGATTCCCCTCAGACTCTATTGTATAGAACAAAATTTAAATGCAATAATTACTCCTGTAAATAGGTCATAGTTCAACAATACCTCACAGGCTACAATGGCAAACATTTTTTCCCTCTTTTCTGATCAGTATTTTTGATGTGCCTCACAGGGTTTGCAATGATTTTTTGTTGACATTTTATGTAAAAAAAAAAATCAAATTCCCAAATTGAATTTTGAGGAGCACATAAAGGGTGAAGTCATCATGAGATACTACGGGCTCTGGACACCAAAGAAGGGATGAAGACTGCATAGATTAGTAGCAGACGGGTTAGCGAGTTTGATGCTATGTGTTAGTGCTACCTGGTGAGGTAACCCCTCCACTGCCGCTGGATCTCGATGGCTGCAGCACTTCGCTGCTCCAACCCCTCCTCCCCCTCCTCGTCCCCCATCGCCCCCTCATCCCGGATGAGGGCGAGGCGGACAGACTTTGGGGCGGACGCAAGGTGGCGGTCTTTCGGTGGGGATGGGTCATCTGATGACCGCCAAGGGTTCAGAGTTAGGTGACATGAATGGATGAACAGTTGGGTAAAAGTGCAAAGAAATCAGTGAGGGTGCAAGGATACAGCATGACAGACACTGAGCTCTCAAGAAGATAACAGGTGAAAGGGTATGTATGAAGATAGAGACTGAATACATTGTAGGAAGGATTAGTTTTTCCTATATATAGAGGGGGTGGGGCAATAGGCATGGAATGAGATGGATTAAGAGAAGCAGAGAATGGATTGATTCTAGTGCATGAATTGAATGCAACACACACAGACAGTTTTGAATGTCAATGGTTCTCCTACACTGCAAACTTGATTACTAAGACAAGGATAACACAATGAAGATTCAGGGGTTAAATACACAACACAACAACAAATGCTAACTATATAATATTCCCAAATATGAAGGCACAGACAGGGTCGGATGCATAAATAGTGGAAGTTGCTCAGCTAAATACTTGGATATATTCTTGTTGGTCTTTTTTTCATAAGGTATTCCACCCTTACGTGCTACATTTTGTAATCAGATAACCTTTGAATAACATGTGACATGCAAGTTATCATATCGTTACCTGGTTTTCTGCTGCTGCAAGACAGTACTCTTAACGATCGTTCCATGAAAGGCTAGGGTACTGGTGTATCATTAGCAATGCATTACTTGGATGTATTCATGCATAAGGTGAGGTTTGGCCTGAGCAGAATACATTTGACCTTATGACAGGAGAGGGAAAAGTGCCTAAGGTTCAGCAGATTCATTGCAAAAACTTTTGCCAACTCAATTTCTGAATGTGTTTGGAAAGGTTTCTAAATTGAATTGACACATACACATTTTTTTGTCTATTTCTTTTCTTTCATTGGAGTATCACAGTTGTATTCTTACCTTTGAACTTTAAACTTCTCAGAAGTTTCGTCGCTTGGTTTCTGGTCAGCATGGTACAATGGACATCTGTGTGGGAGAGATGAACAAAATGGCAAAGTGCAAGTAATCAAACAGTTAAAAACAAGACTTTTTAACCATCTTGAGTGATGATTATAGGGCACAATCAGGGGCATACACATGTGCATTGTAATAGGGCCAGAATTCTTCATTAAGTGTGATGAGCATACATGTACTGGTGGTCTACTGAGGAGGTGGGACCTACACCACAATGTACAAGGCACGGGTGGGAGCTTGTGAATTATACTAATTATAATACTATCTTTAGGCAGGGTGCTACAAAGCCACCTGCCTCCTTGCCCATGAACGCGGACAACAAAGATTCAAGTTCACCTACATTAATCTGTGGTCCTACAACTAGAATCTAGTGTGGATTGAGTGAATGCAGCAATATTATGTGCAGATCACACCAGCTACTTAATTGTTATCATAGACCCCATCTAACACGTTAGATTGACTATTACGTTAGAAGTATAAATTTCTAGCGTATAAAAAGTGATAGGTGAAATACAAATATGAAAAGTCAAGATGTTGGCAAGATATTTGAACCACTTTAGATATCAGAAGAATGAAGTGATTGCATTCATCAGTGCGTTAGAATCTAGAATCATAGTGTGAAACTAGAGTCTCGCACCCTATCGCAGTATCGTACCATATTAAAGTAAGGCGGAAAATAGACTGCGACTGATAGACTGTTAACTGCGATACGCGTAGGTTTGTCTAACACTAGAAACCTCCTTAAAACTGTGTACAAGGAGCCGAGCACCCCGGGGTTATGTAGGGTATATTAAAATCGAATCACTTTACCCCAAAGGTTAGACTGAAAGATCCGTCTGTCCAGAGGAGTCTTTTACTTTCATTGACATTATCATCACACATCACTCTCCTCCGTATACACTGTAGGAGGGGACCCGTCAAGCCAGACGCAGTCTCCGCGGAACATATCCCCGACGACCAGATACAGACCGATGTTTCCGAATTCGGTCAACCCAACAGTGTGCTTACAGACTAAGAACGAATTATTAGGGATCATAATATCAGAACATGTACCGGGTTTACGGTACTATTCCTTGTTATTCTCCTAATCATTGCAAAAAGCTGCCGCTTGCTGTTTGATCAACTCACCCTCATCCCCGCAGACGTACAGGGCTGTCACCACCGTGCTTTCAGGCATACGACGGCGTCTGTTGCCAGGTTGGTAACTACGCGGTGTAGGGTAACACTTAAGTTCAAGATGAGCCCAAACCCCAAAGCTCGAATGAGAAAGCTGTCAGGAGCTAATTTCACGATCTTAGAATACTGTAAGTACCTAAAATCACTAGCAGGTGACCTTTAACGCGTAGTTTCTGCTCGCAGGTTGGAAGAACGAAAAGATTGATGAAGATCCTGGAAATCCAGCTTGAATAGCGCCTAGTGCAGTGTTGTGCTTTGTGTGTGTGTACTACGTGTACGTGTGTGTGCATGTGGTGTTCACCTACACAGCTAAGCATGTTATGCACGCACGTACAGCTGGCTGGTTTGTGGGTTTGTTGCAACAAAATAGTACCTGTAGTAGCGCCACCAACGACAGAGCTTCTCGGCAACTCGTCCATCCGGCATAATTTATTTAATCCTTTAGTAAATAATGTAGTATTGAAAGTAATTTCATGACTTTTCCCTGCCGTTTCCATCTTCATAATAGGATTGAATATAAATATATAGGCCCTATATTGTATAGCTGTACTTGAAAAATCATACCAGTCCTCATTGTCGTAGTGTCGGGTTCAACAGCAACGTGGGACAATAATGTGATTGTTATAGAAAGTTGGGAGCTGCAGTGATGTAAAAAATGTTCAAGTTATCACAATATTACTAGTCTTGATGCATATGTGTAGGTCAGTTGTATCACAAAACATCCTACCATATAAAAATTTAAGATTAAAACCTAAAATCATAAGGAGATATCACTATTTTTCTCAATAAACCATAAATGTAGCCGGTTTAGTCCAAAAACAATCTTATTATTACTATTGCTCACATTTTGAATATCTATACTTAACATTGTATATCCTGATTAAAATTTGTAAATTGGTTGTTTCTATCCCTATTAACTCACATTTTAGAACTATTTTGAAGCACTAAAACTGGGTTTTTGTTTCATCTTCAAATGGTAAATAATATCTTTAATGTTTTTATCTGAGTTGTCTTAGCTCTCTTAATAAAGTTGAGAAAATGTATTAATTTACCGTGCGTCTTTTTGACTACGTATCTCGCATAATTCCACGTTATGGAAGAATTTTCAAAATTTATAACCTGAAAAATTTCCAATCCCATCTCTCTCTCTCACTCTCTCTCTCTCTCCACACACACACACACACACACACACACACACACACACACACGAAGAATCCACACACGAAGAACCCACACATAGTGTGAAATGGGTTAGTGTAAAGGATGATGCCCATGTTTAGTATAGGCTCAACGAACTTGTCGGATACATTAGAATCTAATTCCAGCCACCCCCTCCTGGTAGGACCTACACATGACAACATGAAGAATGCCATAAATTCCACGTACGTGAAATTTGTCTCACATCAGCATCAATATTAAAAAAGAGATACTTTTATTGGGCAAAACTAAACTTTAAATTCGAGGGTACGTATAAGGATGGTATAATTTTGTTAGAGCTGGGGATTCAGGTTCTAACTTTCCACAAGATAATTAGAATCTTCTTATATCAAATATTAAAAGAGCATACAATTCTAGGAGGAATTCAGTTTATTTGACCCAAAAAAAAAATGGTTTTGAAATGGCTGAGATAGCCAGAAACAAAAAGGTCCTATATAAAAGATCGGTCCCACCTTTTATTAGAACCACCTTGTATTACTTTGTTTTTGATATCTCAGCCATTTCAAAACCGATTTTAATCAAATAAACTTTGAATTCCTCCTAGAATTGTATGCTCTTTAATATTTCAGATAAGTGGTTTGTAATTGTCTTGTGAAAAGTTAAAATATGTTTCTTCATCTTTACCAAAACTATGCCATCCCTTTAAGGTGATACGTTTAGGTGATACATTGTTTGAAAATTTGGGTATCATACAATATATCTGAAGATACCATAAGTCTTATATTTGAAGAGTTTGTTCGCAAAAACCGATAAGTCCATATTTGCCAAATGGAGATATTTGCAATTAAAGGTCAAGAAAAGTAAAGAGAATAATAAGAAAATTGTTGCTTTTTTTGACCATAACTTCAAAAATGTACCTTTATATATAGTGACCAATATATCATAAAGGTGTTATTTTGTACTTTATGACAGAGACCGTACTTCAAAATCTTCAAAAATGGGTTTATCGGTTTTTACGAACAAACTCTTCATTTGTAATTACACTTGAATTGGAACGATTTGGTGCGAAATAAGATACACTGGACGCTCAGTGGTTTTAGTGGGCTAAATCCGTATAGAGTTGATATGTAAGGCATGTTTAATGTCACAGCTGGGTGCATACAGATAAGACCCGTTTCTTATGATAGCAAAATAACATAACTTTTAGGGCCTAAGCCTTAAAACTTGTAACTACTAGTACACAGATTAAAAATGACAGGCACAAATTATAAGCGACCCTTTACAAATCTTAATCCAAGACATACACAATTTTTACAACCCAACATCAAAATAGTGGTCAGCACATTAAACATACAGCAAACGAGAATAATGATTTATTAATAATTCACCCTTCATTAAAACAGCAATCGCCCCAGATTATGAAATAGTCAATGACCTGTAGGACTGTACGAGAGTTAGAGATGGAGGGGATGATTTTTGAATAACATATTGACGTCAACAAGAATTTGAGATACAAGTATACTATTGCATAAGGTATAACAGCTATATCTTAAGTAGGTAATTAAAAAAGGGCGCTGTTTAGAGATAATCTGTACTATAGTACAATACACGCCAGTGCCGTACTATTATGGCACTGATACATCATCATGCCACAAACAAGCAAAAATAGTAGTCTTTTCGTATGATTACAATGCAGTGGCTCCATAAATTTAAAAATCCCATCTATAAACCAACAGCATAATATTGTTGGTTTTTTTATTTTTGTCCTGAATTTGTATCACGCAATCAATTTCCCATCTTGTATATTATGTTTCACTTAATTGTATAGACGCATAGAAATAATAATGCTTTTTGGGAAAAGAGTGATATTGGTAGGGTTTGGTATAATTTCACATGTGATTACTCATTTATAGTAGTTGAGGAGTAACCAAAATAAAAAAAAAACCCACAAAACTTTATAGGAAACCGAATTTTGAGGTCTTTTGATAATATGATTCAAATTGACACTTTCAATGCTTGTGACAAATACCCCTTTAATATGGTCATTATATTATGCAACAAAGGACCGTAAAGGGAATGTTAATCGTATGAATGGAAACAAATCACACAATATTGTCCCGGCGCTCACTTTGACGTTTGCCAATTTGTTCGCTCAGTATTTGACATTACATGACAGCCTCCTTATGATCCCTTTTGTTTCTTTCAAAATGATTTTACAAGTGCAATTATTTTATGTGCTATACCAGCTTTTACATCTATTCATACCTTATAATGATAGTACATGATTCCACACAAAAAAGTGTCATATCAACGCAATGTAATATTCTCAGAACATTAATGACAATCGCAATATCTTCATTTCTTCATATCTTCATCTTTGCAATTTGTCCATTGATTTTGGGAACAATGAATTTTGTTTGTGCTATACTAAAGTTGTCTGCTACGTTTGTAAGTAATGGGGGACACTTTGATAGCCAAATCAAGATCTCCGTTAAGAGAGCTCTTGTACTCCAAGCATATAGTTTTGCCACAATCTTAGGGAAATGTCATAATTTCTGCAAATTTATACGATCTATGTAGTGTACGTTTTCCTGAAATTATCAAACACATTATCCTAACAGTGACTTTCAGGTAATAATTTCAGTAACAAATGCCATCACCGATATCATATTGTGTTGATTATATATAGAATATCATCCATGGGTTTCTACATATTAAACGCTTTTTAAACTTAAACTATAATTTATCTATACAATAAAAAAAATATAAAAATCGACGCTTATGGGGATAACAATATGCAGTATCAGGGAGATAAAAAAAAAGTGTGAATATAACCTGAATTTCCATTACTTAAATACATCAGTTTCATAGTGGGTCCTATACATACAATAATTAGAAAATAGAATTGAACTAGAAAGACCTCATACCTCGTTAATAGGCTGTAGTCATATTAGGAAGTAATCTACGTTATGTTTCTTAAAGTTGAAGAGTTTGAATGCAAAAACCGTTATATCCATTGTTATCAACATGAGATGTTTCAGACTGAATCTGCTCAAAAACAAATAAAATGATTTTATCATGATATCTGTAAAAATTTTAATAATATCTTCAAACATATATCTTGTTATGTAACGAGCGCAGTACCACTGGTGAAAAACTTTTATATTTCTCTGTTTGATGATGAGCTTGCTGAAAAACTTTGACGATGTTTTTGCATGCAAACTCATCAGTTGTAATGTCAATAACTATAATTATGTGTAACCACCGCGTCACATTCTAGCGTTGTCACGAGACAGTGACTATATCTACATTTAAGATCAGACGGCGATTCAAAGTGAGGAATGTGCTGCGAACAGAGGCTATGTAAGCATTATGAGTCAGTCCTTGGAACTCCACACACAGAGAAATTACGGTTCTAATTTGCACCCTACAGGGTGCATATCGTTGTAACACCAGCGGCTCCATTTAGGGTTCTATTTTTGGGGGTGCTTATTTAGCACCCTATATTTAACACCATATATGGTGCATATTTGCACCCCTCCATTGGGTTCCCTTTCTGCACCCAATAGGGTTCATATCGTTGTAACACCAGCGGCTCCATTTAGGGTTCTATTTTTGGGGGTGCTTATTTAGCACCCTATATTCAACACCATATCTGGTGCATATTTGCACCCCTACATTGGGTTCCCTTTCTGCACCCCATATGGTGAACAAAAATTCAGGTGCAAATTTGCTCCCTTTCTGGTTCATATCGTTGTAACACCAGCGGCTCCATTTAGGGTTCTATTTTGGGGGGTTCTTATTTAGCACCCTATATTCAACACCCTATAAGGTGCAAATATGGACCTCTATACAGGGTTCCCTTTCTGCACCTCATACCTGCACCCATTATGGTTCATATTGTTATTGTTGTAATTTTGCACCCTATGGGGTGATAAAGTCACCGCAATATAGGATGCAATACAATTTGCACACGTCTCTATATAGGGTTACCTTTCTGCACCCCATATGGTGAAAATTATAACCTTTTTTTTTAAACCAAAATAATTATATACTGGATGCCTTCACTGACTTCACAAACAATTACCTAATGTCTACTGGATGCCTTCACTGACTTCACAAACAATTACCTAAGGCAACACTCCAGACATGACGCAAAATAGCATGCATAGATTTACACACAGTTTCTCAGTCAATTAAATCCACAATCTTTCGAAAAATGAAGTCAGAGACTTCAATTCAACAACAAATAGAACATAAACATGATGAATACAGTGCATACTTACATATAAATTATTAACATTTTAATATATGTCTAATGGAAGAGGGACAAGTTAACAGCGATTTTCTTTTTCATGGTTTACTTTAAAGTGAACATCAAATATACATTGTATTTCTACAAATTCTAATACGAGATGCATATTTTGTCATAAAAAGGGCAATGTAAATCAAAAACGTATGAAATTTGGTCAGTACATTGAAAAAGAAAAAAATATTTGTTCTTTCCATCAAATGATTACTTTTTCTTCTTTTAAAGGAAGTTACCACATTGACAAAAAGCACTAATTCTTTTTATTTAAAAAATCCCTGAAGCTTGTGCAGAGTAATAGTAAACTATGTGACAAATATCTTTCACATTGTCCTTCTACTTCTAGAATGGATCATAGATATGTACCTTGAATTTACCGGTACATCTTAAGCACCTTTATGTGTAATCAAAAGCACCTTTATGACGCTCTTAGACATTAACAGCGATACGTCAACTCTGATTTCTCGTACACAAGTTATTGCCAAAACAATGAAGGGTATGGCAAAGTTCTGTCATATATATTTGAAACTCACTACTTGTACTGACATATTCCATCTAATTCCAAACTTGAGAGCTAGCGAATGTGCGCCATTATACAATTAGTATACTTCACATTTTGTTTTTCATATACAATTACACCAATGATAAGAAAGGTGAAAAAAAGAATCAAAAAATGAAGAATGCACATCTAAATTTGGTTACTTTTTTATGCACACAGCTAAAGATATGTCCCAGTTATAAATCTTGGGCAGAATAGCACATCTGAAAACACTTTTCATTGCATCAAATTAACATTAACAATTCCACAGAAAATGTAACCTCAGAAAGGGAAAATAAAGTTAACCAATCAGTGGCATGACAAACTGGACATAAAGAGGAAGGAATATGTCTTGTGAGACAAGTTTAAAAACAATTTTTTTGATACATTGTTGTTGTTTTTTCAAGCGATGGAAACAAGAAGCACATTGTACTCAGTAGACCATAAATATAATTACACAATGTATGCAGTTTAGCCCCAACATTCAAAATATTGTAAAGAGCAGTCGATTTTTCACATTCATAAAGCAGGTATTGGTATTGGCACCATCACAAGCATAATGATCAGAAGCAAAATATATTATTATTACTATCATCATCATTATTATTACTATTATTATTATTATTATTATTATTATCATTATCATTATTACTACATGTATTACCATCAATATTTTACAGATATTTATGATCATGCATGAGAAATACCTCAAGTGTTGATGTTCCAGTCTCACAACTCTTCCAATCATTTTAACACTTAATTTTCACCAAACCTTACACAAATATATCAGCACTTTATACAACCTACTTAAAGAAAGCTTAAAATTATAATCAGAGTTAGAGGGCAAGTCCACCTTCATATAGACCTACATGTGGATTGAGTGAATGCGCAGCAATAAGCCAGTCCGGAGATAGCTCATGTGCACATAGGTACAACTGACCTTTCATTTTTCTCAGTTGGTTAGGCACTTCACTCAATTCAAAGTGACATAATGCAGCAGCTTGCCCACCATAGCTATTTATGGAACTCATATTCAAACAAAGAATGAACCTAACCAGTGTAGATGAAGTGACCAGTATGGTTCGTCAATCAACACTTAGGGAATCATCTATTTTATTAAGTGCTGTTTTGAATATGTTAACAAACTTTTTTTGTGTGTTAACATTGCCAAATACCAGGCTTGCTGTCAAGTGGATGTACTGGCAGGCAATATTTATAAGGATTCCATGAATAATCCTAGCATTACAGATGCTTATCTCAGTGAAATTAAAAAACCAACCTGTCTCTCGGTACAAATAACCTTTTTCCGCACATGCTCAAACTGGTACCCCGAACTCGCTTATACTATTAGAACACATCAGTAAAAAAAGTGAAAAGCGGACATTCAGTTCAAAAGTTAATAATCTTTAAATCATTTGTGCAGTCGCAGCAGAGTGAGAAGAGTTTATGATGTCACCTGCGTAGAACAATTCAAGGAAAACCTAAAGAGAATTTCACTTTTTTTTTCTTTTAGGTAAAACATGCACATTTCCTCGACAAGTCACTGACGCATGTAAGGGCAATGATAATACATGTAGTTTCTGCCTTCTTAAAGAGTGAAGTCCAGTGTTCTTTTATATGCAAAAAAGTAGATATGATATGTTGAGTTTTCTCAGGTTTTGGAACAAACTCTATTTTTCAATCCTTATATACATAAAGGGTTTGTGAGAAAATCATGCTTCTGTCAAGTGTCACAAAGCTACTCCACTTATGACATTGCATTGCCAGAGATTGCCCAAAATTGACATACATTGTGTGGCTCTCTACTACAAAAAAACAGCAGGCGACTTATTTTTTTTTTGTTCCCTACTTAAACAATCAATTCAAAGTGTGCATGTGTTATTGAAGCACTGAGGCTATCGATGGTGAAGAAATATCTAATATATGAACAATACAAACTAACCCCATCTAGTATGAAATATAATGGAAAGCATAATTTGAGTATTTCATATCCATTAGCAGATTCATATTTTCATCCATAATCCACCCCCCCCCAAAAAAAAGAAAAAAAGATAAAAGTGAATAGAAGTCAAGTTCTCTTTAGGTTGTGTTTAAATTTGTAATTTGCCAGTTCGTTCTCTTGTATTTTTCTATTATATATTTCTTTAGAGTATTCTTGTAAATATTCAAGCCCAGTGCATTCTAAGAAAGGGAATAACCTGACAACAGCTTAGAAGACAGAATAACTAGTTATCGTTATCTATGAAATTAGACATTTTCACATATATTTTGCAAAAAAAAAAATGCTAATCTTCATTTCATGGAGTGGCTTCATGCTCACCCTCGGCTAAAAACAGGGAGGTGATTACTTTCTGGATTAAAATGGAAAGATGTTTCTAGAGCCGTGGTGTTTAGCAATTCTAATGGGGGGGGGGGGGGGGGGGGATTCAATGTGACCCGTCTCAAATTTTATATGGTTTAAACATACATGACATAGCCTATGACATAGGAGTCTCATTATTATGCCTCTGCCCTGAATGGTGCCGGAGGCATATGTTTTCAGGTTGCCTGTCTGTCTCCCGGTCTGTGCGGATGTATCTATGGAAAAATTGATGGGCTTTCATCAAACCTGGTTCAGGGATACTACATGATGCTGATGATCTTATTGGCTTTTGGACTATATCTGCTAAAAGTCAAAGAAAATTTGAAAATAACGTTTTTGCTACTTCTCTAGTCAGGGAAATCGGTGTACTCGTGTGTACTGGTTGGTTGGCGCATTCAGTTGGGTACAGCAAGGTTTCATCCTCTGCTTTCACAGGAAAGCCGACTCCCAACTTCTTGTTCTCGTAGTGAAGGTATATCTGATCCTCTGCTTCAGCAACCTGCAGCTTGGTCTTCATGGCTAATCTCATCTTACGCTGCATAAGTCGAAACTCCTCGAGCTCTAGTTTTTGATGCGTTTCTATAGCACCTGCTTCAGCTGCCAAATAGTATGCCCTTCTGGCCATCACTCTCAGAAGGACTGGCATGGCTTCCACACTGACTCAACGAGGAACCAGGATTGACATCCTGAACATCTTCCATCTCCAGCTCTGGCATCCTATATGGCTCACCAGTCTCTCGAGGTTGACCTGCATCACTCATCCTGAAGACCATTATTGAACTTGATGCATAGTGAACTCGATGATGAATAATCACAGGTCCCTTTGGCCCAGTATGAGACCAAGCTAACACCATGCATCAGCATGGATCAGCAAGGCTCAACCTGTAATTGAATAAAACAAAGTTCAACATACAATCAATATTGGAATATCTACCTGCTAAAGTATGGGATCAAGTAGTTGTACTTCTGAAGTGATTTACCGTTTACATACCTTGTTTGTGTGACTTATTTTATGTCATGTCTACCACATGCAACTTCTCCAGTAGATATTATCTAAATTCACATATCGTGTATCATTGCTTATGCTCTGTGACTATGGCATTGCTAATTTATAACACACATTCTATTTTCATTGATAGACAACAAGGAGTCAAGGCCAACCTAAATTTTCTGACTTCAATCTTCATACATGTCTTAAATTCTCCTAAATGAACCAGGAACGCTATTTTTCTTCATTAGGCACATCATACATGCCTACATCGTTCTTCGTGTCAACTTCACAGAAACCAATATCCAACTGAGCCTCAACTCGGCTCAAACGTAATAATTCCTATTAACGAATATGATGCGACTATATCCGGTCACCTATTTACGTACGTACCTTGGTAACTGCGTCCAGCAGCCCCATACGCATAGCGTAATTACGCTATGGCTATGCGTATGGGGCTGTTGGTCGTAGTTAGTACTTTGGTTAAGGCTTTCCGTATTACCGTGCACTTTCATTGACTTATTCGCTATGCTTTACTGTATGTACCTGATATGTATGATCGCACTTCTGACATGTTAGTACACATGTACCTCGATACAACTCTTTCGCATCAGTTTTCACCACTCAGCATTCGATTAGCATAATTCACACATATCATCATCGATTACTGTGAAATATTTTCAACGGAATTATAGTACAACTATCTACTCACAACGTTTGGCTCATCAAAAAGATTAATTCATCATCCCAACCTCACGGTCGTCTGTCCATTTCAAACGAGGAACGTCAGTAGTATGCACGTACGTACGTATACCGCGCGACCAACGGCGTGGCGTGCGCATGCGATTTTAGCTTTGCCATTGACCAAGTGCTGAACGGTCCACGCGTGCACGCATAATACGTGTACTCTATGATAACGTCATTGAAATGATATTCTTGATCCCGGTGCGAGAAGAAAAAACAAATGTTTAATTCAAGTAGTAATTTTTTTAGTACAGTATTACTGATGACACTGTTACTCTTTAACAACGTGTAGTTATATTTTCAAATAAAAATATACGATAATATCCAAAAATAGTGTGGCATTTCAAGCAAACACCATTCAACACCCACATGTCAGCTTTCGGGAAAGACTATGGAATGGTTCCAAATTCGAACCCTTAAGACTTGGCTCCCTTTAGGGTTCGGATTTGCACCCCTACACCCATCCCGAACCCTATAAGGTGCCTTTTAGTTAGATTTGCTCTAGGGTGAAAATATGAACCCTAATAGAACCCTAATTTCTCTGTGTGCACAACACATGCAGGCGTCTTTGTTCAAACAGATCTGCGTTGTGGGTGGGCGAACACAACTTCACTGCAGCTTGGAGTGAGTTGCAGAGCAGATGTTTATGTAAGTTTCCTGATCATCCTGCTCAGGGGGATTCCTGGCTACTTCGTAGAAGTCATCAGTGTCCTCATCTCGACTCGATATCACTTTCAGATCGATCGGTCCGTTGTCCGTCTCCCTGACCTTCCACCTACAACTTTTTTTTTAAAATTTTTGTTTTGTTTCCAAAACGGACGATGGCCACGTAAAAACATGTGTCCCGCAATGATGAAAAGAGGAAGGAAACAACGAAGGAAATGAAATAATTAAAAAACAAACAAACAGAGAAACTTTATTACAGACAATATACCTTTGAGTGCTTATTTTCTATTCAAGTACATATTGTTATTATGACCCAGACTTTGTACATAATACTTTTTTTTTCTTTTAGTGGATATATACATTTCCTATATATACATGCATCATTCTGATGTTAACTTACCATGCGCAAATCATGGCAATGAAACTCCCTGTGACAGCAATCGCCAAACCAATGCCGTAGTAGATGTGTAACCACGTATTATCTCCTGCAGGTCAGGGTGAGAAGACCGCACAACATAAACATTTATGCATTTTTAAAACAGACAATACTTATTTATTCATATTTAGCTTTATATATTTAGATAAAATTCTTTTGATCACATTAAGTGATGATCAGGGTATATGCGTCCATAGAAGTCAACAACCTCCATCTGCAGTGCTTAGGTCCTTTGTTAAGCATACAAACCAAGGCACTAGCCATTCACACAATGTCACTGCTCTCCATCGAAACAGCCTACGTGCTTACCATTATAATCATACTATATGGTGAATTTATTCACCATTCAAACAGAGTACAATTTTAACATTGACAATGCAGCATAGCGCAAAACTCGGACAGAGACAGGTGCTCAGTATATTACCCCGTGTTTTCACTCACCATTCATTCACTTCGTGAAACTGCTCAGAACGATTTATTGCGCCGGTGCTCTTCGTAAATCGGCGTAAATGGCGCCGCAAAGGTATAAGATTCAGATAACCAGGGGCGGATCCAGGAATTCCGTAAAAGGGGAGTCGCCTTTGCTAAATTAAAGGGGGAGGGGGGGGGCGCACGCTTCCCCTATCTTTTATTTTCATTTCTTTTGTTTTAACTAAAAATAAAGAGAGGGCGCGCGCCCGGTGGCCCCCCCCCCCCTGGATCCGCCACTTGATAGCTTTACCTTGATCGCAATGCTGTCCTCCGACAGTCGTGTTCGGAGAAGTATCATTCACATCGGCGTACTGTGAAGCATGTTCTTTGCGTCGTGAAATTATGTAGGGAAATAAATTTGTATGGTTATAATCGTACATAACACATACATACATATGCATGAATATTATACTTTCAAACGTCATAGTTTACAAGACAGAAGGCCGTATGCACAGAAGGTATAGCAATTGCTTGCAAGCAATAACGGGCCGTATGGATACAAACTAGCAAATGCTTGTGCTAGCCTTTTACTTGAATCTGTATATTCGTAAAAAGCAAGCAATTACTTGCGAGCAAAAACTTTTGCTAGCAAGCACAAGCAATCGCTTAGAAACCAAATGTTAAACAGGTTCTTAGTGTTGTATTGCTACTTCTATTTGAACAATATAAAAAAAAAATATATATATACATATAAAAATACATAATTATATATATATATATATTTATGTATATAATTGTATATATATATATATATATATATATATATATATATATATATTGAGTAGGTTGTCCACGTGTTGGCAAGATAAAAAGATAAAAAAACAAAACTTGAACACAGTTCATGCTGTATTCACCAACGGTTTATTTCTGTACGCAAATTTTCGAGCGACTCGCTCTTTCTCAAGTGCTGATACTGAGAGAATTTGTTCATATATAATTATCTACATAAATGTATACA
The DNA here is from genome assembly GCF_040938485.1 of Diadema antillarum. Classification (NCBI taxonomy): domain Eukaryota; kingdom Metazoa; phylum Echinodermata; class Echinoidea; order Diadematoida; family Diadematidae; genus Diadema; species Diadema antillarum. Next base: position 734,697 of record NW_027271054.1, read on the forward strand.
TGTCCGTTATGAATTGTGACTGTAGCTTTTGTGTCATTCTTTGTCTTAGCTAGCTTTAGCCTTTTATTTCTCAGATTGTCAAAACTATTACCAATCGGTATCAATTGACTAATGGTGTGACATACTACTAATGAATGGAGCAGTACCATGGATACATTTTGTCAACCTTGATAAAAAATGCACTCCCCCGTTGTCTTGTTGCAAGGCGTGCCGTTCAAGCAAATACACTTGTTGGTACACTGAGGTCCGTAGTAGCCCTTGTCACACACGTCTGGGACTACAAGAAGACAGAAGCGGATGAAAAAAAAAAATTAAATAGAAAAAAAATATTAGAAAACCCTAGAATACTACTTTGTATCGTTCACTACGACCTGACGATTTTACCATTACAATGTCTGTTTGAAGACTGATGTAATTTCAATTCTATTTATTTATTTTTAAATTTGTCTTTACAGGATGCGAATAGTTGTCCACCATGAATACATGATTGTATAAAGCTTGATGGGCTGAAGGGATCCAAATGCATGATAAGAAGAGAAAAGAAAAAAAAAAAGAGATTGTACGGTATATATCGGATAAGCTATACATGTACTTTTTAACCCCTTAGTCAATGTCATTGCAGGACCCTGTTATGAAGAGTTGAAATTGATTATAAAGTTGATTTCTATTATAAGTCTCTGACAGCCTGTGTGTTAAGGATATTTAAAATCGATTATATCTTTTGATAAAGCAGGACCCAATATCTGTGATTCATGGTGAAAATTATGAAAGGAGGTGTTTTTTTTTTCTCGTCTTGTCAGACACAAAACCAGTGAGTGTTATCTTTTTCTAATAATACAATGCAATAACTTTATTTTTTATTCTTCTGTCCGTCAGTCTATTTCTTATTCACTGCTTTATACAGTTCAGTGCAGAACAATTCAGTTCAATTTATATTTATATATTACCTTTTTTTTCTCAGAGAAATATCAAATTCACTGACATTATGATAACTCAAATAGATTCACATGTATTTTGAATGCATTAAATCAAGAACGTACTGAATACATAATAGTCACATCATCATGATCGTGGTAAAAAGTTTGTGTGTCAGAGAAGTTATAACGTGGCCTTACAAGCTAATAGCTTGTAAAACTATAGGTGCCAAATTCATGGGTGTGAAAATCACGAGAACCAATCATGGTTGTCTTGGCCAACCAAAACTACTCCAATATTAAAATCAATATTGGAGGATAGTATAGACTACAATGTTGCTTCGACCTAATTGTTGAATAAGTTAATCCATACATTTCGTGACACTGGATAAAAAAAAGAATATAACATTGTTTGATTTTAAGTTGTCCTAACGTTACTCATGCAGCAAGCGGCGCTTACACAAGGGAATACACAAATGTGGATTGCAGCACCGTTTGATTGTTCGATAACTGAATTGTTGGATTGGATTATTCTTTCTGTAATTCATTCATTTATACACAATATTCATTCACATATTCTGGACAGACCCATCTGGGTAAAAGATGTAAATATCCTTATGGGTATTGGAAACAAAGTGGGCAAATCCATTTGGGTAAGAATTTTTAAGCATCTATATGAGTAACGTATAGGGATGCACTTACTGAGCTGACCATTTTGAGAGAGAGATGTAAATGTGATCGTCGTGTAGATGGGTCCACATGGGTCTCATACAGGAATAAACTGGGGAAACCATATGGGTATCAATTGAGAATAGTGATATCTACATATGAATATATATATATATATATACACACACACACACACACACACACACATACACATATATATATATATATATATATATATATATATATACATATACGTGTGTGCATGTGTGTGTGTGTGTACCGTATGGAAATGAACTGGACGATGCCCATGAGGCTGGGTTCACATAGAAGTATACGGCATACGGTATTCGCTATTCGCTATTCGCTATACGCTATACGGGCATGGCGGGTCACATAAGGTAGCACGCGTGTCCTACTTTAATATTCTTTTGGCGCCGTCAAAATGGATACAGAAGAAGAAAATCTGGCTCTTCTCCTACTGGCCGAGGCTGAGGAGGCAAATATGAAGAAAAAATCGTCGGCCTCATGCCAGAAGGGCCCTAACAGTGTACAAAGTCTATGGTGTTAAGGCCCTTCTGGCATGAGGCCGACGATTAATGTAAATGCACCATATATTATTTTTTTAAATATGTGAAATTATTTCTGTTATATTTTTATATATTCATCAGGACTTAAATGTCTGACAATAACTATGCTTTTTTTCCTACCCGAAGTTAATTTCTGTAAAAAAAGTAAAGAAAACATATCTATATATTTTTTACATAACTTATTGATATTCGAAAATAAACTTGTTTTGGACTAACTTCAAGCAGAGAAGTCACCTCTGCAAATTATTGAACTTCTATCTAATACAACTTTGAATGGTATCTTAATGGGGTTAGTGGGTTAGTGGTTAGTGGTTAGGGGTATAATGGGATTTGATTTGATTTGATTTGCTTTGATGTATTGATTCCTGTATTATCATTGTACATGAACGTATATGTACATGTATATATACATACATTGTTGGAGCCATACAGATACATAATCATCAGTTGTTAACAAAATATTTTTTCTTCATTGCCTTTACACAATGTACAGCAGAAACGTATCAGCAACAAGCGTACAATGAATAATACAGTAGGGCTACGCGTGGCTTGATTTGCGCGCAGCCCTCGTATATAATACACATAGAAAAAATAGGAGGGAGGAATGACTTGCGTAGATAGGATAGTAGAAAGGGGAAAGAGAGGTAGTTCAGCCAGTCGATCGAGATGAGGTTATTTGAGCCATATGATTTAACATACTTTTTTTTTGGGGGGGGGGGATGGGGATGGGGGAGGGGGAATGTGATTTGAAATACTGTATGTTTCCAAATATAATTATGTTGTAACATTTCAAAAATGTATTAGCCTAATTGATTTTATCAATTATTCCTATTTTTGCTTTGATGACCTCATTTTTTTATGGTGTGTGTGTGTGGGGGGGGGGGGGTGGATAGCCTAATTCTGCTCCCCTATCCCAGCTCTGTGAACTCATAGCAAAAGTGAAATAATAAAGAAATTATTTTATAAACAATATTTTCTTCGATTAAATCTATTTCCACATTATTTTCAACTTACTGTAAGAATAACTAAGTAACTAATTAAACATGGCTCATATTATACACAACAACATGGCTCAACTAACCCGCGCTGCGGGTTTGTTGAGCCATTCTGACCTTGTGCCTTCAATCATTTCAAGGTCAAAGAAAGAAAGAAAGAAAAATGCAGAGCGCACATAGGCCTTAATCACACAGAATTGGCATGAGATATTTGTTCTTTCAGTTAAAGAAAAAAAAAGGGGGGGGGTACGTGGGGCATTTGACATACTAACCCTGAAGTGCTGGGTAACTTAAATATGACGGCATGTGCTATGAAATTCCAATGAAATTAGTACCAAGAAATCCTATAATTTGTAACTTAATTACCTTATTTAACCAAAGCACATATTCAGAACACCAGCTGCCACACCCAAGCAGGATGGTATACGCTACACGAAAATCGAACAAGCACGATTCCCACTATACTATACTAAACGCAGCTATACTGCATTTTCAATTACTAGTAGTACCCTCTTAGGTGACCCGGTGTTAGGGAATCCTATCGTTCGATTCAAGCTATTCGCGTGCCCTCGAAAACGTGCACCGTATACCCTATTAGTATACTATGAGTATATTTATGTGAACCCAGCCTAATGGTTATCATTGGAATGACCTGGACAAACCCATCTGGGTTAGAAAATGTAATGTAAATATCTTGTCTATATGGGTACCGTGTGGGAATGAACTGAGCAAACCCATTTGGGTGAGAGATGTATATGCCCATCAGATGGGTATTATTGGACTGAACTCGGCAAACCGACCTTGATAAGAGATGAGAATTATGTATGGGTACCGTGTGGGAATGAGCTAAGCAAACCCATTTGGGTAAGAGATGTAAATGTGACAGATGGGTAAATGGAAATGAACTGGAAAAACCATCTGGGTATCTCTATCTATCGAGAAATATGAATATATATGTATGTATCATATTATGGAAATGGACCGGAAAATGCCCATGTGGTTATCATGGGAATGAACTGGGCAAACTTATACAGTTATATGGGCATTAATCAAGAAATGTAAATATATATGGGTACCATTTGGGAATGAACCGGACAATGCCAGTGTGAGTACCATTAGGGGAATGAACTTGGCAAACCCATCTGGGTGAGAGATGTAAATATCCATATTGGTATGATTAATGGCAATAAATCGAGTAAATGGTGTCAATCTTGAGTGGAAAATCTTAGAGACCCCATGATTATGGACATACCCATATGGGACCCTCATTGACACCCATTTGAGCCCACAATATATGCAACCCATGTGGGCAAGCTGCCTGGGATGACAACGATAGTCATGACCATATACGCCTGGCATTTGGAGCTGTTAGAATGTGTAATGTGACGAATTTACATCTTAAACTAACATGATATTGTTAATCTCACTCTAAATTTAGTTTACAGAAAGAACAGCTCAGTGGCAAATACAAGCAATCTGTAAGAGATCAACGCATAATCACTCACTCTGACAATTGTCACCGGTCCATTCGGCCTGACAGTCAGTATTCTCGCCCTCACACACCCCAGAAAAACGACTGCAGGTTCCCGACTGGCAGTGGCACGTCTGGGAGCATCCTGGACCATACGTACCCGGATGACACGCTATGAATATACCACAAAATAGATCTAATGCATTTAAAAATCGAGGAATACAATGAATCAGAGTTAGCAGTCAAGGCACATTATGCATTCTTCAGCAATTCAGATACATCTCTGTATCTTACATGAAACAGGGCAAAAGGAAAATGATAACAACTAAAGGAGACAAGTAAACCCGAGGTCTCGAACTCACAAAAATAACAGAAGTTTATCTTCCATACATTCTTTCAGACTATTGCCTATTCTTTCAGACTATTGCCTATGAAGAAAATATCAAATTTGGGGAACTTTTGGAGACCTACAGGAGAGCATGGTATCCATCTATATTATCATATTCTATCGCATTAGGCAATTATGCCTGTCCATTTTGCAGAAACTTTCACTTAACGTTCAAAGAAGAAAGATAAAAACTTGTAAACCGGCCTCCATTTTGGTCAAGGAACCGTGGGGACCACACTGGATCTGGCATAAATAAACTTTATAAATAAATAAACTAAAGTATATTCACTAATGTACACTAATGGGGGAGGAGGCTGTTTACTCAGTTATTCTACTGTGAGAATATCTTCTGGTTTTATAGGAGACTATGCTCAAAAGATTCTCTAATTTGGGGATTCCTGGTCCCCTGCGGGTCCCCAAATGAGGTATGGTACCCATTTGTGCAAACATTCTGCCATCCTAGCCAAAATTCCTAACAAGGTTGGTGTAAATTTGACATTGTATTTTCAAGAAGATGAAAATGTGAAAATTGGCCCCCAACTTGGTCCCCCACCCCCAAGTCCAGTAGAGGAATTGCACCGCAGATCCGCTATAAAGAAACTTAAAATTACAGTCACCAATGCAATTACTCATAGCACTAAGCTCTGTCACTTTTAGTCGTAGAGCGGAAAATATTTAAAAAAGCATTAATGATGCGTGGGTTTTTTTTTCTCCCGCAAGGTAAAGGGGGCAAGATATACGTTTGAACAAATTAACATCCTATCACCCTAGGAAAGTTTCCTAGTTTCTACTGCAGACCAAGGTTTAAACCCACTTTAGACCCACTTTAGACCAGTCATTTATTATATTCATAGGGTTTTAAACAAGAAGCTGAAAAAAATGGCCCAATATGATACGCCTTTGGGACCAAAGGGGCATGCCCAGATCCACCATGAACAAACTTGAAACTATACAGTCACCAAAATGTCTCACCCATTGCACTGACTATAAAGCTGTATCACTTCTGGTTCAGAGAACCAGATATTATATATATTATATATATACAGAGCGTATCAACAAAAAAAGATACGCTTTTGAAAAAATTTTCATGATTACGTTTCAAAATGTTTCGGAGATTTTTTCATATTTATGGATGCCCAATAGTCTCATCTATCAAGTGCATTCAACAAAACAAATTTTTGTTCACGCTTGGCTGAACACTGACGCTCTTTGTCCAGAGTGTGAAAAATGACTTGCGCCAAATTGAAAAAAGATGGAAAATTCAGTCAGCAGTCCAAATAAGTGCTCCCATTCAAACAAATTGCTCTTTTGCTTAAAAGCTTTGATTATGTTATGATAGTCTGAGATTTTTTATTGTCAGCATTATCGTAATTTTAATGATTTCATTTCTAAATTAATTGATGAGAATTGGAGTGTGTAATTACTTCAAGATCTTTAAAGCACAGTTTTCACAATACACAGACACATCAATACCAAACAACAATCGAGATGGGGTTGATCAAAGAAAAGTATGACGGGACCTACATGAAAGCAAGCTTGTTTGGCTGTAAGCCCCGAGTAATCAGTGTTTGTGAAAAAGAAACGGAGAACGGATAGAAGATAAGACCAGATGATGTAATGGTGCCAAATAAGGGAAAAAATACTAAAATGTGAACCATTACTGTGACCGAGCTATCATTGGTTTCAGGAGTACAACATGATTTGCATAATCATAAAGCCTACTTTGGTATATACACTATAAACTGTTGTTGCATTAAAATTATCGCCAGGATATGATCAGTAAGACATAAAAAGTAACATGTACAGCTATTGAGCCATTTGGTGCCCGCCGTCAAGCTCTGTATAGAAAGTTAGAGAGAGAAAGAGGGAAACATGAAGAGAGGGAAACGAAGTAGAATGTGGAATTGCTAATGATGAATTCGGAGAGCCTGACAGCAAGACCCAAAATGGAATCTGCAGCGTGTTGACAAGAATGTTTGATCGGACAATAACATACCACAATATTACATAAGACATTGCAATTATTGATTGATTGATTGATTGATTGATTGATTGATTGATTGATTGATTGATTGATTTGATTGATTGATTGGATTGATTGATTGAATGATCTGAGGATGCATTATTGTGTACTTTTCTTCTTGACTGAGTGACTGGCATGTGGGTTCGATATGTCTGTGCATGATTTGTGATAACTGTGCTTAGAAGATCTTGATGTTGTTAATCAACCTTCCATAACACAATGAAATCATTTAAAACGTGACAGAAAATCGCCAGAAAATTCCTAAACTATCATAACATAATCAAAACTGTGAGCAAAAGAGCAATTTGTTTGAATGAGAACACTTATTTGGACTGCTGGCTGAATTTTCCATCTTCTTTCAATTTGGCGCGAGCCATTTTTCACACTCTGGACAAAGAGCGTCAGTATTCAGCCAAGCGTGAACACAAATTTGTTTTGTTGATTGCATTTGATAGATGAGACTATTGGGTATCCATAAATATGTCTTCCAAATATTTTGAGATGTAATTTATACAATTTTTTCAAAAGTGTAATTTTTTTTTTTGATACGCCCCGTATAGTGCTTTTGCACAGAGCACGAAATATCGCAATTAGCCTTTGACTCAGATGAGCTAAAACGAAAGTTGCGAATTGGATAATCCAATCCACCAGTAGGAAGGAGGAGGGAAAACTAAACCCTGTGCGTTTCTACCTGTTGACACGACTGCATCGGAAGAAAGATGATGTCACACTAGTACTACTCACGATTTTTGCAAAGCGGCCCATGAACTCCAACGGGGCATGTGCACCCATAAGGGTCTGGGAGGCAAAAAAGCTTTTCACCGCAGCTGTTCCTCCCGCGCCCATCACTGCCGTCATTACAACTGAACTCACACCTTGCGCCAAAGCGATTTCCAGACCTACAGGCTTTAGAAACAGAGTTTGAATTGTATCATGAGGAGATGCGGTACACATCTTATATGAATGTTGTATATAAACATTGTATTTGCCCCGCGTATTGGCGGTACTAGAAATAGCAATAATGCCACAACAGAGGAATGCATCAAATGCCAATTGCCTTAATTTTAATTCAAAATTCGAATTTTCGGGGCCCTCACCCTTCGTCAGGGATGGAAGGGCTTATGAATTTTTACAGTGATATTAACAGTGAGGTGTTAATATCAGTAGGATATTGGAGGGAGGCCCTGATATCAAAGTCATAATTTCTGTAAAAAAAAACCCAAAACAAAAACCAAAACTGTCATATATAGGTGATGATATATTTTCAAAGCAGAAATAATTTGTTCATAGCCATAAAGGAGTGAGATGCGGTACACATCTTATGTAATATATACATTTCAAAGTTCGTCTAGAAAGGAACACATATAAGTTATTATGTAACATTGTAATAAAGTAATGATTTCTGTAAAAACTGTCGTGTAAACAATATAGGTAATGTTATACTTTCAAAGCAGAAATAATATTCATAGCCATAAAGGAGTGTAATAGTTTGATGATGACCTACATGTTCTTTAAGCTCTTCCAAAAATGTGACGCTTTGTAGCTACAGTTATGTTACTGGGTTTTTTGTAAAGATGTCAGAGGTCAAAATACGAAAATTACACAGGTCAAGACGTAAAAGATACGAATGTCAGAGGTCATATAGGTGTCCATCAAAAATAACTTTCATGCTACCCATAGTAAATGCAATGACTGCAATGTCAATGAATTCCTTATCCTTTCCTACTTATCGAAAGGAAACAAACGCTTGAGAGGGTAGGGTTTAACATTTTTCCCGATAACCAATTTTTCCAATTTGCATGTTGTTTCATTTTATTCCATTTATTTTCTTTTTCGAGAGAGAGTAATCAGTAGTATAACACATAGAGCTTTTTTGTTGTAGAAAGGAGAGAAATTAGATATGATGGCCAACACAACCAGTGAGTATGAGGAAATGTGTTCTCCTTGTACAATATTACTTGCCAGTTGCTCAAATACAATGTCATGTATTTCCTATGGGAGTGGGAGGGGAGGAAGGGTGGCTAAAGCCCTCAGCATCCTACCACCCCACCATGTTTATTTTACATTTTAAATAGAGCATATTCCCTGATCCATTGTAGTCAACATTTCTGAATCAACTTCTTATGTCGGAAACAACGGTATATGTCAATAATTATGCAAGTAAATAAGTGATTGCAAATAAAACATGCATAACTTTTTTTTTTAATTTGAATCTGTGACATTTTTAGCTCTGATATATCTACGTCTTTCATTTGACCACAGAAATTTTCAAATCCGACATTCTACCTCTGACATTTTGACCTCTAAAATTTTTGCCTGGCACCCCTGAATTAGAGAACCTCTATCATACTATGACCAGCACACGTACCTGTTTGCAGATCAATGACCACCAACACTTGCAACATTATTATCAATTATTAATTGTTAGAGTCGTGTTTTTAGTAGATTTATCATGATTTTATACCCATCAGCGGGACTATAGACACATGCACAGATATTTTCTTGGAAATGTAACTTCACCTCACTCGAATCCCTGACAATGATACCTAGGAAATAATTTCAAAAATTCTTTGCATAGTTAATGCTAATCAGAAGGCAATTCGCATAAATAAAGTCATAGGATAGGAACATTAATTTTTGTCATTATTTTTGGAAGACATAGATTTTAACAGTTAAAGTTAATAGACACTTCACTTTTTGACAGTACTAATTGCACAAACTGGATAATTTGAGCACAATTTGATTATCACATGAACACAGCAATTGAGGTTATTTGGTTAAATTCTCCATCACTTTCTGTCTTGAAGTTTTGTTCAATTTTTTTTTCTTCACATTTTGCCAACTGGAAACTTTGTTACATATAGATATTAATGTGCACAATATGCTAATCAGGTAGTATTTGCTGAGGAGATAGGGTTTGAATTTTTAGAAACCATTTCCTTTTGGCTCAAGGGATATGCATACTAGGTTGGTAGTTCTTATCATAAAATGCAGTTCTTAGACTGTAAGAAAAAATTATATTTTCACTTTAAATTTTTTTATTAATTATGTGAATAAGGTGTTAATGATGGTCACAATTATCTAAATTCTTTTCTCATTAATTGAGTTTTATCGAATGTTTCTACCAAGTTACATATTTGTCTGGGATGAGATGTAGGTTTTTTTCATTGTATACAAAGTAATTTGCATAGATTATGCAAATTAGGGGTTATTTCATAGATACAGATTGTCTCTTTGAATGAAAAAATCCAGTTGCTCCAAGGAACATGTGTGCCAAATAGGGCATTAATCTTGTACTATAAAATGCAGCGATCGCCCTTTTTTCGCCCATAGCAAGCCTTCTAAGAGAAATTATACCATATCTGTAATAATTGCAAAAAGGTAAATTGACAAAATACATGCGAAAATGAGTAACAATGAAGAAAACACAATTTGATCTTTTTTTCTTCAAATACGTATTTATGCATATAGATAGCACATATATAATACCGGTAAGAATGCAGAAAAGCGGACATAAACGAAGGAGAGAATAGACACAGTGGTATATGCGGTACAATAACAGAAACATCTGAGCAGAATTTGTGTTTAACAGATTATTTTTTTCTACAGAAAGAAAAGTTAATACATATTATTGCTTAATGTTATAAGAAACGATGACTTCACTGAGATGATGAAACGAACCTAATTCCGTTGCATGTTATAAGATTTCAATAAAAACAATTGCAATTCAATCTTAAAACGAAATTAAAGTTTTAGCTGTTGTTATATTGTTATGGAGTGAGTTCCAACACTTTGGCCCATCGTAAATGAATGTGTTCTGAGCCAGCTAAATTCTCAAAAACTAGATGTGTCATATCTAATCGTTGAAATTTTGTGATTATGCGTGGTCTGTCTATGGAGGCTTACCTTCGTTTGTTTTCGAGAGTGCTGTTTGACCTTGTGTTGATTGCTGTTTGCTCAACGAATCCTTTTCCAAGTCCTTTTCCAAGTATATATAGCTTATTGGGTGTCAAAGCTACAGTGCAATTACCTCAAAGACATGGTAAGCTGCGTTTTCTTGATGGAGGGCTATTTTCTTTTTTTTTTCTAATGCAAGACAATATCAAAAGCACTTACTGCGTAAGCAATTAGATCCAGGAAAAGAGTTCGGGCACATACAGAGACCAGACTTGTCGTCGCATATTCCCCCGTTGTAGCATTTATCACAGACTCCATAGCAGAGGGGCGGGCCCCATTTACCAGCAGGGCAATCTGTAAGAGTATGAAACATAGGGCTCTATCTATATCTCTGGATGTTTGTATGTCTGCTTCTTTGCCTAAGTTGATATGAACATAGTTACATGTACATGTTCATGTATGATTTCTCACAGAGTGAAATCATGGTGATCATCGGCGAAAAAGCTATATGTTAAAGGCGCTGCTATCTCAGTAATTTCATTTATATTTCATATTTAGAAGAAAGATGAAATTGAATGTATTTTTATGCTCATTTTGAAAGACATGTGTGAAAGTGATGGTTAGGAATTCGGTTACAGTTTGTTATTTCACAGGTGAATTAATGCAAAGGCTCGTTATACAGAAGGCTTGCTATTCCAAAGATATTCTGAATGTTTGTTAATCCGAAATGAAGTAAAGTTCGTTATTTCGAAGATGCGGTCCTCCGAAGTTTCCGAAAGTGAAATAGTCCTGTGGTTTGCTATTCCGAAGGCTCGTTAGTCCAAAAATGAAAAAAAAAAAATGTTCGATATTCTAAAGGTTCGTTAATCAGAAAATGAAAAAGGTTCGTTATCCCGAAGGCTTGTTTGCTTTCAGATTTTTTTTTTTAATTTTCATTTCCCAATTAATCATGTTTCGATTATCTTCATAGAAACGAGCCTTATTTCATTTTCGGATTGACGGACCTTAGGAATAACGGATCTCCGGAATAATGCCACATAAACGTGCGTTATAAAGAAGCAAAAAGAAGCATTTTATTTTCGGAATAACAAACATCTATGATTTTTATACGGAATAACGAACCTTGTTTCATTTCCGATTAAGATATGCTTAACGCATGTTTTCCTCGGAAACGGTGTGCAACACACGATGAGAACGGAGAGCGATGTCTACTTCAACACAATGAAACGGTGAAACGCTACTTCACCCATGCACACGTCACTCTGTAAATGTTTAATATGCTATGTAGTGTCGTATGCAAACCGCATTTCGTTATATTCTTTTGTTTTTCTTTGTCAATGGCGCTCGGAAATGACTTCGTTATGAGGTAGTTTTTCGCTATAAACTACCGTGTTTGTTGTAAAGCGAATCTTACCCCATTGGTTTTTTTTTTTTTGTGATGACAATTTTTGGACCTGAATGTTACTTTGTTGTAACAAAATTTCGTTATAACAGTGTTCGTTGTAATGGGAGTGCACTGTGTTCACATATTAACGTTAATGTGATTATAGTCTAATGTAAAATAACGGAAATACTGTAATAGTGCATGTCTTTTTCAACGCTCGTTAAACAGTATTTGCTGGACGTCAGGAAGTGCTGATGATAAAAAAGAAAATAATAATAAATGCAAAGACTGAGTGGTGGACACGCAGAAAGCCCAAATAGAATGTATTTGCATTCAAAGTCGAAATCAATGACAACGCTTTCACAGATATAAGGGAATTGCTATGAGCGATGTAACTTTATTTACGACGCGTCAACATGAGAGTAATATGCGAGTTGTTTTTTTGATAATTGCATGGCATACTAAGAGATAATAATTGTGTTATGTATGAGTCATATACTTGTGCAGGTATCATGAAAATTAACCCCCTAGGCCAATTACCCCCGGCTAAACACAGATTGGTGATAAGGTTAGAGTAAAAATTAGTGTTAGGATTAGGTTACGTGTTAGAATTTGGGTTAGGATTAGGATTAGGATTAGGATTAGGGTAAGGATCAGGTGAAGGTATACTTCAGCCACGCTGCATATAAATTCTGACAACGTTTTGAACATAGCAAATGCAGACAATATTGTTTAGATACACAGCGTTATTCACGGGCATTCAGGTATATACAAAAGTAGAGGCCCGCATCATATCCATACCTCCTGTATATCCTCACGATGTAAATCGATTAAAAAAAGAATACCTTGATTAGGAAGCGAGTGAAATACCTCGAAAAATGAGCCTATAAAATGTTCCTCTGCCGCTCCCCCGCGTGCCTCTACAGTTGATTTCATACAGACCCTCGTCCGCCGGAACAACTGGCTTCGGAAAGACAACAGCATTGTTGAGTGCTGTCGTCAGCAAACTTCCATCCTTTCTCCAAGTGGTGAAGTTGTCGGGACATTCTATTGATTCTACCATCTCGATGGTCACTCCTGTGTCTCCAATGTTGACCGTACGAGTGACACGTCCATCTTTGGAATTGAAGAAAGCTGTTGTGAAATCATAGAATTATATGCGCACAATGTGATTATTGATGTCAGAAGAAATTATGACACTGAATGTGGAATGTCCATTTTTTTGATAATTTTTATATCTTGCTATGCCGAGTCAATACTGATTGGACATTTCATCTTGGGGCTATATTTCCCCATAATAATTATGTTGGGCTTTACATTACGTTTATCAGCTGACCTTGCGGATCCCACTTTATCTTCAGCAAATCAGTTCCAGCTAATATTGATTTGGAAAGACAAAACACAAATTAGAATGACTCGAATGTTGTTGTCCATTAATCAATATGCTGTAATAATCGTGACGACACAATACGGAAATTCGGAATGAAATAAAGAACAGGAAATTAAAATCACAACACAGACAGCTACGAGACAGTACACAAGATGCAAGATGAAGTGGACATTAACACAAGTAAGAACCCGGGGAAGAGTAGGTGACAAAAATGAGATTAATGGCTTTGGAAACTGTGATTTAAATGCTTAAGGTCTGTTGCACAAAACAACATGAAAAAGAAGTACCTTGAAATATAATATAGAAACTGTTTTACACTTAACATGTAGGTCATAGAAAACGTATATTTATATATCATGTATGTATGTGGATATGTGCGTGGGTGTGTGTGTGTGTATGTGTGTAGATATGTTATATAATAGGCATTGCCTATCTAAGGCTTTTGATAATTCTGAAAGCACGATTATCATATGGATTCAATTCAATTCAATTCAATTTAATAGTTAATTTATTTGACTTCCATTCATCTGATAAGGACATTTTTTCGAATACAATATAAAGTATATGAACGAATGATGTCATAAAAAAAGAAACAATGCACTTTGTCATGGTAACAAAAAAGTAAGTAATCATAACGACGGAAAAGAGTGTTCCACTAAAAAGCCAAGCTCGTATTATAGGACGTGGAACACTGGAATGAAAACAACGACAGCACCAATATACCAATAAAATATATTTATATTAAATTCATCTATCAGTCTATATCATTGTACATTTGCTCATTGATATGTGATGCTGATAATACAAGCATACTATGAACAGTACTTACTATGATTTTAGAATGCATGATTATAAAGTATATCATAGCATAGCAAAATTATGGCACAGACAGTATGAGCAAGAAAGTCTCAAATGAGAGAAATTTTACTCTAGCTAATGAATCACGAGCATTGAATAGTAGATGAAATTGTATAAACAAAAATGTCGCTATAGCGACTGGTATGCCTCCGCCATAAAGCAGGATTCTACTGATAGGTATACAGTACATCTTGACAATGTGTGATGACAGTTTCACATAATTGGCAAAATATTGAAATGACATCTTTGTCACAAATGTGTTGAATGTTCACTTTCCTTGAAGTAGGTTTAATCGGATGAATGGCTATATTTTCCAAGAGAGCATGTATTTGCGTTTTGAGGACTTTTACTTGACTTTTGACAATTGTATATAGTTTAAGCATTGAGTAATTGCCAAGGTATGGAGGAAAAGTATGATTTCTGTATTAAAGAGTAAATTGTGAGCATTTTAACCTGTCCTTTGACCCTTGACCTTTGACCCTATAACTCTAAAAGTCCCATGAGAATCACTGTCAGGCAGAACATGCATCAATGTGTACTAAGTTTCATGATGAACCTTAAGACACTTCCGAGATAATTATGGAGGAAGAAATGAAATTCAGCATTTTCACTTGATCTTTGACCTTTTGACCTCCGAAGCCACAAAAAAAAAACCCTTCCCAGTTAATCTCTATAGGGATACATGCATACATCAAGTTAAAAAAAATTGCAGGCATTACACAAATATGAGGGATCACGTGAAATTTTGAAGAGTTGACCTTTACCTTTTACCCATGACCTTTGACCCAGGACCCCAAAATTCAATAGATAATCACTGCCAGTCATTACATGCATATGTAGCATGCTCCATGAAGATACCTTGAACGATTTCCGGGATAGGGTGAAAAAAGTGAAATTTTAACATTTTCACTTGAACTTTGACCTTTGACCTCATGACCCAAAAGTCTCTCTAGATAATAGGTAGCACATGTATACATTAATTTTCAGGAAAATACCTTCAGTCATTGCATAGATACAGGGGAAATACTGAAATTTTGAGCATTTGAGCTTGACCTTTGACCTTTGACATTGAGCATCTACACCCTAAAGTTGACAGGCACAACTTCACCTCCTCATACCTATACATGCCAAGTTTTATTAGGATACCTGTCCACAAAATTGATTACGGACGGACGGACGGACGGAAGGACGGACAACCCAAAAACATAATGCCACCGGCACCACTTCGTGGCGGAGGCATAACAAATGCACACCATGAAGACACAGAATTGTGACTTCTGGGTCTTGCAGGGGTAAAAATCAAAGTCAAATCAGCTGTTTCTATTGCGACTAGTATTTGAGTAAAATTTGGTGGATAAGGTGCATTGCCATGATCATTTCGCTATGCCTATAAAGGTAAAGCATTCATTGTTGGAGAGAGTTGCAAACGGGAACAGAGTGAGGGAAGTACCGTCACTTCTCCTGAAGAACGTGTACACGGTCGTGACGTCACTTCCGTCCGTGTGAGCACGACAGTAGAATGCTCCACTAGCATTCCGGAAGGATGAGGACGCGAACTCTCTAGCGTAGAGGGTAGAATTCACAGGCGCATTTGAAAGATTGTTGGATGTGACAGGCGGTACCATTCCAAACTCCAGCTGGGCACCCCGATCGGGGAAGCTTTTGTAGCACCGGTACATGTACGGATAAGAGCCAATCTCAACTGAAGAAAACCCTCTTGCTAAAATTGTAATTGCAGCCTGCTTACCTGGAAAGCAACAAGATGATTGATACCAACAACATTACTTGCAACATTAATGCCAATGAGCGGATAGCTATACCTAGGTAGGTGTTATGAACATACATGTACTTTGAGAAACTTGTTTTACCTGTGCTATTAGATACATTGGATCTTCTTTAGACGTTAATGATAATGATAATGAAAGTCTTCTTTATCCAAGGTAACCTCTTCAGTGTTGATATTGCTCTACAAGAGGGCTCTGCCTTTATCGATACCCTATAAAAATGTCAAGTACGTAATTACATCGGGTCGAAGAGGAAACGATGGGTAAAACATCCTGTACAAGGACTATAGGCTATAGATGCACTATAGATGCACTATATATACTATATAATGCTGAGAATGAACCCGTTTTTTGTTTTGTTGTTGTTGTTGTTGTCTTTTTTTTTTGGGGGGGGGGGGGGGGGCTTGTTAACAGATTAAACCCGGAAGTGGTATATGAACTGCTTTGCGCTCCCCCCCCCCCCCTCCGTACGGAATTCCTTGATTCGCCTCTGTGTCCCTCTATTGGAGACATCAAAGAGGTTGTCCAAAATAATGTTGAGGAGAAAAAGTTATATGATCAGCCATCTAGCAATTAAGCATCGAAAGTGGAACATAATGAAGCACTTCAGCGGCGCTATCAAAAGCAGCATTCGAGAGATCACGATTACAACCGACTGTAATGTGAGCTAGCGAAGTTAAACAATTGAATGAAGACATGCTACAAGATCGGCGATGAAAGAAAAAAAACAGAAAGCGAAGAAAAGGAGAGACGAATGATCATTATTAGCAGGGGCGGATCCAGGATTTCTGTAAAGGGGGGGGGCGTGTCTAATATTTCTGGTGCCACTTCCGGGTTTTATTTCATTTTTTTCTTTTTATTTCTTTTGTTTTTAACGAAAATTAAAGGGGGGCGTGCGCCGGTTGCGCCCCCCTCTGGATCCGCCACTGATTAGGTATTTTCTTCCTTTGAAAAACAATTTGTTCATTTTATTATCTTCACGAAACTGTGATTGTCAGCAAGAAGAAAAATAAGGACACATTCACAGACATAGAGAATTAATGTGTATGTAATGACCAGACGATGCAACGATATTTCCGACGGGTTTGTATGTTTGTTTTTTTACTTATCTTCCATTTCACATTAAAAAGTATACAAAAAACTTAAATCATACACGAATGATCAAAGATAGTTGATACCCGAGTATTGCAGGTCTCCTTCTTCAGGGGCCGCGGAAGCGGGGGGGGGGGGGGGGCTGGGGGGCTGTAGCCCCCCCCCCCCCCCCCCACACTTTTTGATCGTGAAAAAAAATCAAAGAAAAAAAAAGAAAGAAAGGGGAAAAATCGGGGGGAAATCACATTACCCGAATTTCTCACAAAAAAGTGTGCTTCAGATCGCTTTATCTTGATTTCAAAAACGCAAAAGCTCCGTCGATTGGGAGGGGGCATCCCCCTCCCACACCCTCCCCCTCTACCTCATTAGACTTTGTACATACACACAGATGATGTACACGCGGAATAAGAGCTAAATGCCGTGATTTCGCTATTCAGTATTAACACTTTCCTGAAAAAATTTAAATTATTTCCATGAATATTTTTTTTTAGGGGGGGCTGGGGAAGCTAGAAAAAAATTTAAGTATTGCACCAAAAGTTTGCACCAGATCGCTGAATTTCAGGTCTGAAAATGTAAAATCACCTTCGTGTAGGAGGAGAAATATCCCTTTTGTATATACACTCTCGTGAGCATGCCTTTTCTGTTTGATTGCTTAACAGACAACATTCATGAAATTAATTGGAACAATAAATTTATACAAGAAGTTTATTCATATGCTACCACTTTAAAGGCAAATTGTTCAATAATAATCCACATCAAAATATCCTGCTACCTTAAACAAGTGGGGCCGTTTCAAGTCGATAAAAGACGGAAAACATGCATCAAATTGCACCATTTACAACATAAAAATGCAAAAAGTTCTCACCGTGGGAGGGGGAACACCCCCCCCCCCCCTCCCACACCCTCCCCCCCCCCCCCCCTTCCCTCCGCTCGCTCGGGCTCGGTCGCTTGGCTTCCTCGCGTAGTAGGCCTAACCGCCGCCCTCCCAAGATCAGAAGATCATTATCCAGGCTACGCCGGTGCGTCTAAGCGGGGGGGGGGGGGGGGGGGGGGGGGGGGGGGGGGGGGGGTTGACCTTGATATCCCCTCCCCCCCGGGCCCCCAAACTGAAAAACGTTCCGCGGCCCCTGTTCTTGCGGGCTATGCATTGCCTGAGAACAATGCAAACTTGTGGGGTAGGGGACAGCTTTGAGGGCCTCCAGGGGGCATGGTGTCTATTATATTACATCACACTGGTAAAATACTATTATAAATAGAATTAGACCCAATTTGGTCTCTGCCCCCCGCCCCACCCTCTTCCCAGAACTGCCATGAACAGACTTGAAACTGCCCTCACCAATCTACTTACTATAGAATGTAACTTGGCTCATCACCTCTGGTTCTATAGAAGAACGTTTGAAAAGATTTGGAATTTGTCCCTCCCGCAGCATTATGCCCCTGGGGTCCCCCAAATGGGGAATTTGTACAAATACATACTTCAGCGACAACACTTGTAAAGTTTGGTGAAAATCTGAGCAGATGTTTTAAAGAAGAAAAATGAAAAAAGAGAAAACTAGGCCTCAACAAAGATTTTTTTTTTTTTTGGGGGGGGACACGTTTTTGTAATTTTTTTTTTTTCTGTGAGATTTCACATCGCAGGAAAATGTTGCAAATTACCCCATTTCCATTCATACATCTATTGTTTCCATTTCCAGCAGAAACATATAGATATCGGATACAGGAATTGAATACATACATCACAACACATGATAAAAGATAAACGTTTACAGAATATTGCAAGTCTGCAGAAATGCTGGAAATGGGAAGGAATGATAAAAAGCGATGCTTGTATAGTGCGTCCCCTCCCCCCCCCCCCCCACACACACACACACGCACACGTATTGCAACAAATCATATAATTGATATACATAAGAAGCACAATTACAGAAGAAGAAGAATTACATAGGAAGCAGAATTACAAAATAAACTAAGATATGGAAACCTAACTAACCCGAAACAAACATCCTGGACAAATCCCTGCTCTAAGTAGCTGTCACGCAGTAAGAGAGAATGAATAGAGAGAGAACAGAGTGAGAGAATATCTTCACACCACTGTTTACGTGGTGTGAAGAGGACTATAACAATTAAGACGAGAGTAATTGGTTGGTTGGACCCGCTCAGCAATAATTGCTTAATTTTGAGAGAAAATGAATTAGATATACCAGTTCTTTTGCTAGATTGTAATTTTGTTTGGAAATGTCTTACGATCTTTTTTTTTCCTCCAATAATTATGAAGTCACTCAAACCGTAAGTCCAATAACAGCAATAAGTTGGAAGCAAACACGATGCGAGTATGTGCAAAATCAATAAATCCCTTTGATATTGTATAAGCAACCACATGATTAAACAAGGAATTTTATGAATACTTCCTTTTACACGAAACATTTTTGTTTTTTTGTGGTCAATTATCTATGGGTATGAAACAGGAATATTCTAAAGCCATGTAAAAGATTGTACCCAGGTACTAATATTAAAAAAGGGTCTATTTGTCTGTGAATATACTGCAACATGATTTATCATTCCCATTGTTCGCTTTTCGTTCAAGACTCTTCGCAATATTGAATTTAGGAGATTCCTCATATCAACTGATTTACCGAAATTCATGCACAATAAAAGTCTGTTAAAGTTCACTTCTAACTGTTTACTAGCCATTATGAGAGATTGTCGTATTATCTCTCCTCTTTGCATAATCACTTTTGACTCGGAAGTGTTATCAAATTAAACTTTAAAGTACGTGCATTAATGCTATCGTTGCATGGCTTTCAGGGGGTTCATGCACATTTTCAGGCACCATGCAATCGGTTTAAAACCGACAGTCAAAATGGTCAGAAAGAGTTTCTAAAACGGTGTAACACGCAC
Organism: Diadema antillarum; assembly: GCF_040938485.1. Lineage (NCBI taxonomy): Eukaryota > Metazoa > Echinodermata > Echinoidea > Diadematoida > Diadematidae > Diadema > Diadema antillarum. Next base: position 755,047 of record NW_027271054.1, read on the forward strand.
TACCGAAACCTTGTACTTCCAAGCTTCATAAGAGATAGCCAAAACAGAACATGAACATCACTGTATGGACCCAAAGCACACATTTTAGATAAAATAGCTCATGGTTCTGATCATTCATCACAATCCATGATAGGTATATTTTAAACCTTTCGCTGACAGAAAGCAATCCTGACCATGCATCTTAAAAAATCAGCGACTTTATGTGATCTTTTAAGATGCATGGTTAGAATTTCTTTCTATCAGCAGGGCAGATCCTGAACCAAAACCAAAACAAACCAAATCAAAAGGCATGTGACATTTTTTTCTTAAAAAAGTTATAAAACGATGACAAAACAAACAGTAATTTATGAGCTTTTAAATGAAAGATGGGAACAATGATTATCAACTCCCGTGCATAGTCGAGTGGATCGATGATTGGACACAAAGAAAAAAAAGGACAATAATAGTCATGTGCCAATGATACTTGGTAAAAATAATCATCAGAAATCAAGATTTTTTGTTAAGTTAATCATGACTTTATTCAAGTTCAAGTCAATGTGAGTAGAACATATACAAAAACCAGGTCCAACGTTCATTCAAAACGAATGACAGGATAAAACACGAATACAACTACTGTCCGTGGTATGCTTTCAGCAAAGACTTAAAAAACAATAACAACGATACTATTCGTTGTGCATTACATGTATTACCTTTTTGGAATACAGTATTCTTTGATTTTTATCATTACTCACCGACACAGGGCATAAAAAGCGAAGAGCACAACGCAGTAAACGTGATAAAGGCGACACAGAACGTCCATCGTCCACTTTCTGCCAAGCTCACGGATTCGAACGCCGGCATTTTGAAAAACTTTGATGCTGGTATTATTTTCATCGAAAGAGCAACAATCCCACAAGTGACGCACGCAACGAAAGGCAATATATCTGAAGAGTTTGACCATTTGTATTCAGTTTTATATCCTTGTATATTTGTAATGAACAATGGTCGTCAGCTTTAAGTTCGAAACAGAGAGTGCGAGTATTTCTTTTTTTAATGAGGAAAGATATCAAGAGCTCACTACTCACAAGAGTTGGCTGAGGAAAAGAGATTTGCGATAGCATTAAAGGCATTATTTACCATTTGCAGGTGAAACAAAAACCCAGATTTAGTCCTTCAAAATAGTTCTAAAATGTGAGGTAGGCAAAGAAACAACCATTGTAAAATGTTAATCAGGATAATCAATGTTAAGTATTGTTAAATATACAAAATGTGAGCAATAGTTATAATAAAATTGTTTCTAGACTTAACCATCTACAGTTAAGATTTGATAAGAAACACAGTGACATCTCCCTATACTTTAGGTTTTATTGCAAAATGTTTATATAGGCCATGGGGTGAAGCTGAAAAAGAGGCTTAGAAAATGGGTTTCGTTCCAGCAACACTGGCACTACTTTCTGAATGCGGAAATGTGATGTTTTGTACATCCTAAATATACTGTAAAAAGTTCTCCTCGAAATATCCTGCAGTTTTTGCGAAAATCCATATTTTATAAACTGCGACCAGCAGCCCAATACACATATCGTAATGGGGCTGCGGATTGTAGCATTTAGGATCATGACAGGGAAGTATCGCGGACAAAGTAATGTCAACCTTAAATCGAACAAAAATTCTTCAATTTGAAGACTTACAAGTAAGGTTGAAGTATTGACAACAGGGTTCGTGCAAGGTTTGGTTCTACATATAGTCATTTTCTGTTCGATTTGATGACTTAATATGACTAGGTCGAGAGGAATCTGGGAGAGCTACGCTGAATTGACGGTCAGCGCAGGCGCACACATCACTGCGCACAAAATTTCTTATCCATTGACTGGATATTAGATGTCTGTGTGTGCATGCGCTGGCCGTCAATTCAGTGTAGCTCTCCCAGTTTCCTCTCGACCGAGTCACATTTAGTCATCAATTTGAACAGAAAGGAACTATTTGCAGAAGCAAACCTTGCACGAACTCTGTTATCAATACTTCAAATTTATTAATAAGTCTTCAAATTGAAGATTTTTTCCCGATTTTAAGTTGATATTTGTCCGCGATAAAATATCTGTCATGATCCTGTATGCTACAGTTCACAGCCCCATGACGCTATGCGTATGGGGCTGCTGGCCGCAGTTATGCGTATGGGGCTGTTATGCGTATGGGGCTGCTAGCCGCAGTATAGTTCCCATAGTGTTTCTAAGCTGAAATGCATATACACATTTGTAAAGCACTGCTTTTAGCCATATACCTAGAAAAAAAAGTGAAGTTTTGGTTTAATAGTTGCATTATATCTCATGTTTCAGCTTTTCCTGATGCTGGCTATGCAAAGGAGGACAAGAGCAAAGTGGTTCAAGACCATATGAGAGAGAGCACTGACTGACCATCAGAGGTCAAGGCAAATGCCTTATATTCTGTTCAAAGACATGTTATTAATCAAATGACTAATCATTCAAGGCAAAAAAAAGAAAAAAAATCAGTGTGTTTGTTTGTGTGTGTGTCCGCGTGCATGTGGGAGAATCTTATTGTACACACACACACACACACACACACACACCCTCACATGCACACACACATACGCACACACATAGTTATGAAGATTCAATATACCCAAGTGTATTAAAATATTATTCTTCATGCCTTGGCCATTTATCACATCAGCATCATAAAAAAGATTATCATAAACATGAACACACACAATGATATAATACATGTAGGGCCTACTGATCAGTGCATTACACATACACAGGTGCATAAAAACGCTGACATATTATATACACTCACACGCACACATACAAACTCATTTACACGCATGAGACATTACTATTAAACAGATCATATTGTTTATCAGTAAACATGTTTTTCTTTTCTTCTTCTTCTTCTTCTTCTTCTTAAGAAGCTTTAATATACTTAGATCACATAGCAATCACGTTGTTCATGAAATATTATACATTACTTTAGCACTAGAAAATTTAATCTTCATAAAATTTCCTGAAGTTTTCATTGCTATCATTAGGTTACAACATGGTGGGACACTACCTCCTTTCATGTAAGATAGCTCAAAATGATAATCAGTCAAATTTTCTAGTTTTAATAAATTTCCTGGAACATTCCATGGTCCAAATATCCTTGAAAGGGTGTAAAAGTTTTGAAAAATGGCAATATATAAAATAAAGGCAAAATTATAGTTTACCCATTCATGAGTGAAAACTGTTGGATTCTGCATTGGAGGCAATGTGTACCTGAAAATCTTGGAGAGAATAAAACAGGTTTGGCATTAAAAATTATGATAACATTGCAATTAACATCCAATATCAGAGGATCTGTGCAAACCTGACTCAACTTATGCACAATTTTCATTTGGCTGGTGTGTATTAGTTTTAGCAAACTGATTTTGTACTCACACCTACATTGTACTGACCTTTCTACATGAACATTCTGTTTCAGTATTAATAATAGTTACATATTTTTTCCCCAGAGTGGGAGAAACAAATTTTAATCGTAGTCACTCACTCAGTTTTATGAAAAAAAAACACACTTAGGAAAACATCTTTGTTCTTAGAATAATTCAACCCTAATCAAATCATAATAGTGGGCAGAAATGTTTGCTAAAGGGCGAACAATCACATACTGAGGCAAGGAGTCAAAACATGTTGCATAAACATTGGCATTCAAAATACAGGAAGCAATCTGTATTACAAAGACATTTTATCATGCACAACTTTGGTAAGATGTCAATTCTTGAATATCAATCACATTGACCAAAGCATTGGTGCATATACAGTACATTCTGTTGTTTCTGAACTTTGCACTGAAGTTCTTTGTGTATGTGTGTGAATGTTTCAGTGGTGTATAGGCCTATATATTGCTCCATTTTATCAAGGACAACTTATAGTAACATGACAATGTTTTCATGCTTCAATATCAATCATATTAACCTATTTCCCTTGGCAAGTAATGAGCAGGTTGACTCTGTTGCAAATGATGCATTTCACAGGCAACACAGCAGAACCTGAAGAGCTTCCAGAAGAAAATCTTGATCTTGATGTGAGCGTCTTAGGGGAGGAAACAGATGCTCCTGCTGACGGACCAGGCTCCTCCTTCAGCTTTCGTTTCCTAGGGAGATTCAGGCGTTTGCTATCTATAAACCTCTTGTAGCACGTTTCATGGAATCCTATTTAATACAATGGAGAAATGAACAGCAATGATTAGCCGTTGGATTTTGTTAGGGGCTAAGGGCTAAATGCTAGAGGGAGGGGTTGAACATTACACTCAATATATCATTAGATGTACGGTAGACTATTGACTGCCAATATTTGAATCTTGTAATTACCAATACACAGGCCCTAGTACTATGCCAGGTAATCATTAACACCTCATGATCATTGTCATCATCAACTACTTCAACTTGTACTTGCAGTGCAATTACTGATTTTAAATTACATCTACAGCTTTCAGCACCTGATCACATGCAATATCAATTATCATAGTTATGAATACAACTGCCTTATCATCATTAATACTAGTAATCCTTGGCCTTTCACTATCACCACCACCCACTGCTTTATAGTTTGGCACAACATAATGGTAATCATATGTTTTAGGGAGTTTTTGTTGCAATTATGTTATTGTCATTGTTGGTCTTTTAGATCTATCTATATCAAATATTAATAATTTAATTTAATGAGATGCTAAATGTGTGTTTTGAGGGAGGATTCGCCAATTTCGGGGTGAGAGAAACAGGATGGATTTTTAATATTAATACTCCATAGCCATGATTATGAAAATATAAATTTACATGCAGTTTAGACCTTTTTCAATCCAGTCCTGTGTGTCAAGACTTTTACAAAACAATATCACCGATCAGCTACATCAACCTAACCTGGGCTGTACATAGAACAACATGTAAAATTACATCTAGGTGACATTTTATAACGGCGCTATGCCATGCCAAGGTGAAATTCAAGATAATTTATCTAAGTAACAGACACGCTAACGGCTAAGCTACTGCATTAGCGCCCATTATAACATACACAAGCAACGTTCATAACATAGCTATTTAATAAACGTTGTACAATTGTACTTGTAGTCATCATGGTCATTAACATTATGACTGATGAGTGAGACTGCACTGCAGTGTCGACTGCTACGACTCGACTGTACGCACGTAAACTAACCTGTAAATTATCCTACGTAGGTTGCAGTCAGTCCCCCTGAGCAGCTGAATCACTTCGTTCTGGTCTGCGATTTCACGGTCTCCCCCACTCAATTTGATCCACTCTTTGGCACACAAAATAGGTTTCGTCTATCTTAGGTTTGTCACAGCCGTGAAATTTTCAAACTTCATCGATGTTACATGCATAATAACGCATAATAAGTTTCGGCTGAGCAGACGACGTAGACGCGTCGACAGGCTCACAGGGGGCGGCCATTTTGACTCGTAAACAATAATTCTCGATTCGGATTGGATAACATACATCACATGATCGTTCGCGAATGAATATCGTACACGGCAAAGTGTACATATTCAGCTCCTCAGTGACAAAAAAGTTCACTGTTTCCCCCTAAATTACCAAAATACTGCAGGAGGGTTTGTGTCGAACTTTTTCCTGTAGCCTTTTTGGTTATTTGTTTACACGTAGCTGTGGAGAAATTTTAGTGCCGCAGTTGTCGGAACGAAACAAGCGAAAAAACCAGCTCACCCCATGGCCTAATATAATAAGATGTTAATACAACTGACCTACACATAGACCTATGCGCCAGATGTGATAACTCGAAGATTTAAAAAATCACTGCTCCCTATACTGTACCTTTAAGTGTATGTAGTCCTTGAAAGAAATGTTCAGCGAAAGAAGACCCTTGGAAAGAGGAGAGTGAAGGGCCTAGCCTTTAGACAAGGCCTCGTAGCTGAAAAAAAGAGACTAACTTCGAGGAAATAAGTGAACGCGATATGGCAAGCCAAACGGTTCACAGTGTCAGGACACGTCTAGTGCTTCAAAATGCCTATATGATACGTACGCTAGCCTGACTCGGCGTAATGCGCGCCCATAAAGGTAACGTAACTTCACGCTTTGACTGTACCAGCTTGGCATAGTATCACGAACCCTCACGTGGCGTAACATAACGTAACGTAACGTGACGTGTGGGCACCCGTTACGCACGTCAGGCTCGTGTACTCGCCATCGAGCACTGCGAGGAACGGGTGAAAGCGAGACCGAGTGGCGTAGCCACTAGGCCTTTTCAAACCTCTTTTTTTTCCCCCTGCTACTTCGCAACGTACGCTATATAGCATGGATTATTCATGCAGGAACCTACTCATGAGTCAATTCGCCTTGGTATGCTAATGAATCACATGTCAATATTGGCAATGTAGAGAGCTACCGCACGCATGCATTGCTTTCTTGATACGGATGAGCAAGCCGCTGACATGCATAGTATACGACGTCAATGCAAGCAATAAGTCGCTGATTGGCCGCTAGTATGGAACGCCATATGTTGCAAAAGTCGGGGAAACCACTGATCAGGGGTTTTAAACCACTGATCAGAGGTTTTTCTTTGCTCGTGCAAAGTAAAAACTACTGATCACAGTTTTCTAACTTTGCACGAGCTAAGCAAAACCTCTGATCAGTAGTTTCAACTCTGCACGCACAGCTCGAAACCCCTGATCAGTAGTTTTAACTCTGCACGCACATCTCGAAACTACTGATCAGTAGTTTTAACTCTGCACGCACAGCCCCAAACCCCTGATCAGTAGTTTTAACTCTGCACGCACAGCTCGAAACCACTGATCAGTAGTTTTAACTCTGCACGCACAGCCCCAAACCCCTGATCAGTAGTTTTAACTCTGCACGCACAACTCGAAACCACTGATCAGTAGTTTTAAACCTCTGATCAGTAGTTTTAACTCTGCACACACAGCTCGAAACCACTGATCAGTAGTTTTAACTCTGCACGCGCAGCTCGAAACCACTGATCAGTAGTTTTATCTTTGCACGCACAGCTCGAAACCACTGATCAGTAGTTGTTACCCTGCACGTGCGAAGAATTGTCAATGTTCGAGACAGTGGGGCACTTTTCAGTGGTGGACAGATTCGCCAATGATGACCAACCAAGATATTGTACAATAATGTAATACGAACAGGGAGGTAGAAGACACCTCCCTTGGTAGAGTATGCAAAAAGAAAACTTAGCACTGTTGGCGAGACATTTGACAACGAGCATTTTGTGTCCGCCCTGCCTAATTGAAACCTCTGATCAGTGGTTTCGAGCTGTGCGTGCAGAGTTAAAACTACTGATCAGGGGTTTTGCTTTGCTCGTGCAGAGTTGGAAACCTCTGATCAGTAGTTTTTACTTTGCACGAGCAAAGAAAAACCTCTGATCAGTTTTTTAAAACCCCTGATCAGTGGTTTAAAACCACTGATCAGTGGTCTCCCCGACTTTTGCAACATATGGCCTTCCATACGCTACCTTTTTGGCAGCAGAATTAACGAGAAACAAGGTTCAAAATAAGAAATTTACGTCAGGTTAAAAAAAGGTCTCGTGGCTGCGCCACGATCGGTCTTAGTTTGCAGGCATAAAAACCCTAGTCACTCGTAATGGAGTCTGCGCTAAAAAGACTACATTCACCTCGGGCACTGTCTCATATAGTCCGGGAGCCAGCGGGGGTCAGCCTAGCTGAAAAGGTTACCAATTTTTATGTGTATAGCAATTTAGTACATATGCCCCTGAGTATGGAAATGCACGTCTGGCTGGTCATCAGTGGTGGGTGTGGCCAGGAGGGCCACAAAAAGGACCCCCCAAAATTAGGCTAGCCTAGCTGGAAAAGTAACCCCATGAAAACAACTGGAACTTGTTCGTTACACTTACAGGATAAATGAATGACCATTGCCAGACGTTTTAAGTGGTGGGGGGTAGCCGCCAGACGCTCTTAAAGGCCCAATTCCAGCTAGGCTAGCCTAGCTGAAAAAGCAACCTCATGAAAACCACTGGAGCTTGTTCGTTACACTTACAGGATAAATGAATGACCATTGCCAGACGTTTTAAGTGGTGGGGGGTAGCCGCCAGACGCCCTTAAAGACCCAAATATTTCCAGCTAGGCTAGCCTAGCTGAAAAAGTAACCTCATGAAGCCCACTTGAACTTGTTCGTTACACTTACAGGATAAATGAATGACCATTGCCAGACGTTTTAAGTGGTGGGGGGTAGCCGCCAGACGCCCTTAAAGACCAAACTTTTTCCAGCTAGGCTTGCCTAGCTGAACAAATTAGTAACCTTGTGAAACCCACTGGAACTTGTTCTTTACACTTGAAGAGTTTGTTTGCAAAAACCGATAAGTCCATATCTGCCAAATGGAGATATTTGCGATTAAAGGTCCAGAAAAATAAAGAGAATAATCAGAATTTTTTTGCTTCTTTTGACCATAACTTTAAAAATGTACCTTTATGTAGTGACCAATATATCATTTAAAAGGGATTATTTTGTACTTTATGACAGAGACCGTACTTCAAAATCTTCAAAAATGGACTTATCGGTTTTTGCAAACAAACTCTTCACTTACAGGATATATGCATGACCGTTGCCAGACGTTTTAAATGGTGGGGGGGGGGGGGGGGGGCAGCCGCCAAACGCCCTCAAAGACCCAATTTTACCAGCTAGACTAGCCTATATATAGCTGGAAAAATAACCTCCTGAAACCCACTGGAACTTGTTCTTGTGATACACTCAAAGGATAATTGAATGATTGTTGCCAGACAATAGCCGCCAGACTCCCCAAAGACCAAACTCTTACCAGCTAGGCTAGCCTAGCTGAAAATTAGGAAAGTAACCCCATGAAACCCACTGGAACTTGTTCTTACACTTACAGAATAAATGCATGACCGTTGTCAGACGCTTTAAGTGGTGGGGCGTAGCCCCCAGACGCTCTCAAAGACCCAATTTTACCACCTATAAGGTTCACATATTTCAGAAATGATAGCAGTGTAATTCCATAACAATACCGCTTGCTTGCGAGTTCACCTGTCTATAATCTATGCATTGCCTTATTCTTTTGTTCTGCTTCCTTGAGCCCCGACTCATGCATTCTTATGGTGACTCTCCCATGTCATCATCCTTGTTCATTGCAATTTGTTCTATTTTTTGAAAATATTCTTATTCTTCATCCCAATTATCAAAAATTCTGAAACTCTGTCCTCAGTATAAGTAATTCATAGTTGTACAAATGTAAAAATCCGAGAATCACCCGGAGGTCTCCTTTAATGGGGGAGTTTCTTGAGCGCACAGGGAAACATGCTTTGAAATATCAATAGGGCAAGTGTTGAGACGAAATACTGTAGAATAATATATGAGAATATACAGTGCTGTGGTTTTGGTAGAAGAAATAGGGTATCTGTATTTGTCCTCAGTGATAACCAAAAAACTTATTTGGAAAGAATAATAGACATAAAAAAAGAATTGCCCAATCAAACATGTCGGGATTTTTCTCAAACATCAGTGTTCTCATTTTCTTTGCAGTGTAAAACAAAAATGAAAAACAAAAAACAAAAAACACGGCCGGGTACAGTATCCGGATGGAAATTGGTGGGATGGGCGTAAGCCCGCGGGTATTATAACATACGTTAAAAAAAAACAAGACCAAAAACTACTTTCTTTCTGTGCCCTGGGGAGAAATATTCATCAATTGCATTTTGGAAATGTTGAAAATCACAACTTTTGATGAAATTGTGTCCTACAGTATCTCTTCTTATATGAAGGCTTTTTTTTTTAATAATTAAGTTTCTTTCCTCTATGACCATGATAAAACAAACCCCTGATGATTAAAACAAAAGACAATCAAAACTTGGCAAATGAACTCTTTGGACAGTAGCAAAAGGGAATACATTAACAGTTTTTGCAAACACTATATACAATTGTCTAATGCTCCATCAAGCTCATAAAAAATACAATTCTACTGCAACAAGAAATCCATTCAGTAAGACTCGTCCTCGGTGTACATAGCTTAAAATGCCAACTTTTTAAAAATAATGCCCCAGCTCTTAAATTTACTTTAAAAAGGGGAAGTAAAGCTCAAAACCTTTGGCCTATGACTTTTTAGGTACCGTATCACCTTACGGTTGAGGAGATGGGTAAAGAAAAATTATTAACGAAATAAAACTTATAGGAACATGTTTTACATGACCTCACCGTTTTCTTCTCTTAAGAAAGAAACGAAATCTGAAAATTGTTCAAGAGTGTTTTTGAACATAGTACATTGCAAAAGCAGAAAAAAATCAGTGTTTTTAAGAAACATAACTCACAACAACAAGGAATTCCTGTCGTGTCTAGTATTGCACGTTTTTGGTTTGGAGGGTTTTGGATACTAATGTTTCAAAACAAGTTTATGCTCCGGCACTTCAATGAACTTAAATATAAAGTAATGATCAACCTCTCTTGCCAATAAACTCAACATTTGCTGTTCTTCAGTAAAGCATATGACAGAAACATATGAGAAACATGTCTAAAATTCATGTGAATAAGCTCACAGCAACAACAAAAATTTTATGTTATCTATAAACTAATACTGCATGTACTTAGTTTCGAGGGATTAAGATGCAAAATGTTATAACAAAAGCCCCTACGTGGCTACCAGCAATTAAACATCCTTCAACTTCTATAGCAAATGAGCTCATGTGTATCATCTTGTTGAGAAGACGAAGATGAGTAATGATAAAATAACCAAACTATCAACTTTCCTTAACATGTTTTACATGAAATCATTATTGCCTTCTCGTAACGAAATTTACATCTTGGTGCAACTTTACATCCTTTCGTGAGGGTGCAAAGAAACACCCAAAGTTCCAAGATTGTGCCTTGTTTTGAGGGTGCAATCTTGGAACTTTGGGTGCTACTTTGTACCCGCAAGAAAGGGTGAAAGTTACACCCTCGGGAGCAACTTTGCCCCCTTGAAAAAGGCGCAACCTCGTACCTTTAGGCGCAACTTTATGCCCGAAGGATGCAAGAATGTACCCTCTCTTGAGGGTGCAATCTTGTGCCTTATTGGTATGATGTTGCACCTATGTGGTGCTTGCTCCATGACTGCTGCAAAATGGCTCCTTTAAAGGAGCAAGTCCAGAGATGCCAAGTTCGAAAAAAAATTATGAGTGAGATTTTCATGACTCGGCATCTCGGAGAGCGAATGTGCGCGCGAGCGAGGGTGTGGGAGGGGTCCTCCCCCCCCCCCCCCCCCCCCCGTGGCGCCTCCCGCGGTAGGGAGCTTTTTCAATTTTTAGCTCTTAATGGTGCGATCAGGTGCATACTTAAGTGACTAGTTTTTACTTATTTTGAAAGACAAAAGGAAAATATACCTTCAATTTGAGCTAAGCTCCTTATTATGGGCCCAAATTGCAGACTTTGCCCGATGCGTGAGAAAAATGGGTGGCATGCGTGAGATCGTGAGACGACCCCTAAGTGCTTGAGTCTCACTCAGAATGCGTGAGACTTGGTAGCTCTGCAAGTCAGTGTCACTGCCTGCTCCTTTATAGGGGCAATATTGCCCATCATCTCAAGGTGCAACTTAGCATCACATAATCGGGTACGATTTAGTTCCTTAACTACTCTAAACCTAGAATAGTGCGAACTGATGTAAGCCTATTTGCTCAGTATATAACTTATGTTGTTGTTGCACTCTGCAAAGTAAATAGGATTAGTGTAACTTGGATCTTGTGAATCATGAAATATGTGTGCGTGTGGAATTTGTGAGTTGTGAAAATGTTAATGTAAAATTTAACTTAGTTGTGTTAGAATAATATACTGAAACCAAAAATTTACCCAATTACCTTTTCAATAAGGTGAGCACTATATCTATCAAACAGTTAACCTTCTCGGCAAGAGTATACATCTGCATGAAGGAAGAGGTGAAAATATGATATGCAGTTGTCTGGATACGTTTTATTCAAAACGTTCTTGAATGCGTACTTATTCACATAATCTATAAGAATAACATATGCTTCTTACCAGTACTCAAAGCCTCTAAAACAAGAGCATGCTTCTTACACTTCGAAAGTATACACCATATCTTAAAAACAAAATGTAAGAGGATTTAAGAAGCTGTTTGTATGCATTCAAACGAATCCATATTTCTGTCTAAAATCTAAAACGTGTCTTGTAAAAGGGGAATTCGTTTTATAATGACGATGCCAAACCGTTTTTGTCTTAAAGTCCTTATCTCGACATGTCTTGGAGTTCACGCTTATTGAAAACATGAGATTCTTGGCACGTAGATTACAACTATGGTTTAAAGAGTTAACTGAGATACGCATATCGTATACGGGCATTTCGATGAAAACATTTAAATACAAGGTACTGTAAATAATATGAAAATCAAACTTGATACCAGCCCTTATCGGCAACCAATACAGACTATGGAGGACTGCAGTTATAATTGTGTTCAGATATTGTTTTGGGTGATACACGCATGCCGACTGATTTGGGATCAATTCGAGTCCCTCGAGCTGAGATTCCGGAACTGCAATGAGCAAACCATCATTATGCATAACAAAGTGACTGAGAATAATGCATGCACCAGTTTCTGTTTCGTAGTTCTATACACAGAAAGTTGTTTCGTTTTCCAATCCTGTGCAGGCACACAGAGATTTACAGAATTCAATCATCTTTGGCTATAACGCCATGGTCGCTTGCAAAATGAATGCAGCTTATCTAACTTAACCTGTAGTTACTGAATAGGGGACTACTGTATATTCAATTTATACATTATTAATCGGATGATAGAACCTGTCAAAGAGTAAATTGCGGATATCATATACCATTGTCAAATTCACTTTCTATTCTATACATAGCATCAATGGAATGTTATGAACCACTTCAGCATTACCAATCATCATAATTAATTCCCTGAAACGGCTGCATTTGTATGAGCGGGAAGAGTTTGGCATCATACATAGCAAGAGTCGTGACTACAAAACTAAATACACTGTACATGTATCATACAAGGTTTTAGGACACTTTGAATCATGCCCCCCCCCCCCCCAAAAAAAAAAAAAAAAAAATTAGTGAAATGTTGTACAATGTATGCCCTACTTCCATTAACCTATGATCTTTGACCTTTGAATACATGGCCCGCATTTTTTCAACGAATAGGCATTTGGATGCAACGTAGGTATCATATAAAAGAAAAAATGTTTTAGGAAAATACCTTTAACACTTCAGAAATAATTATGGAACAAATAGCAAAATATTGACAAGTTCACTTCTTCCGTAATGACATGACAGAAAACTTTCCTCACCGAATCGTTCTGCCGTAATTCATGAGCAAGTCATGGATATATTTAGTTCGATTAAAAGTATACATTGAGTCATTGCAAAAGTATCTAATGAAGAGTATGCTTCAGAACTACATCATTGTCATTTATTCTATAACACTAATAATATAGAGCTATTGGTCCGCCATATTGCCTAACAGGTCGTTGTCCTCCTACCACGTTTGTTTAGCAAATAAGGCACAGAATCTAATTTTGCACTTGTTGCCAAAGACTCTAATCTTCTTTACCGCTATTCTCAGACATGTATGCTGGTGCTGTACGAATTAGAAACGGAAGCTTACAAATATTCACCATCTAACAAGGCAAAAGCGAAGTGATGTCTCGTCCACGTATCGACTTTGTGATTACAGAGATTTTCCAATGGCATAGGCCTAGTTCATTGACTTTTTGACTGTTGACGTAGTCGGACTTCACCAATATTAACACTTGACAGCAATCATTTTGGAGATGATCTGAGGAGTGAATATGGTGGTCATATAGCTCAAAAGTGTGGAAAGTTATTGAAAGAACACCAGAATACTATGTCGACAGTGTTTATCAGGTGAGATACAAACATAGAACAAGTTCCAGTGGGTTTCAGGAGGTTACTTTTCCAGCCAGGGCTATAGTCTAGCTGGTAAAATTGGGTCTTTGAGGGCATCTGGCGGCTACCCCCCCCCCCCCCCCCACTTCTTAAAACATCTGGCAACGGCCATGCATAATTCCTGTACGTGTAAATAACAAGTTCCAGTGGGTTTCATTAGGTTATATTTTCAGCTAGGCTAGCCTAGCTGGAAAAAGTTGGATCTTTAAGGGCGTCTGGCGGCTACCCCCCACCACTTAAAACGTCTGGCAATGGTCATGCATTTATCCTGTAAGTGTAACGAACAAGTTCCAGTGGGTTTCATTAGGTTACTTTTTCAGCTAGGCTAGCCTAGCTGGAAAAATTTGGGTCTTTAAGGGCGTCTGGCGGCTACCCCCCACCACTTAAAACGTCTGGCAATGGTCATTCATTTATCCTGTAAGTGTAAAGAACAAGTTCCAGTGGGTTTCATTAGGTTACTTTTTCAGCTAGGCTAGCCTAGCTGGAAAAATTTGGGTCTTTAAGGGCGTCTGGCGGCTACCCCCCACCACTTAAAACGTCTGGCAATGGTCATTCATTTATCCTGTAAGTGTAACGAACAAGTTCAAGTGGGTTTCATTAGGTTACTTTTCAGCTAGGCTAGCCTAGCTGGAAAAATTTGGGTCTTTAAGGGCGTCTGGCGGCTACCCCCCACCACTTAAAACGTCTGGCAATGGTCATTCATTTATCCTGTAAGTGTAACGAACAAGTTCCAGTGGTTTTCATGAGGTTACTTTTTCAGCTAGGCTAGCCTAGCTGGAGTTGGGCCTTTAAGAGCGTCTGACGGCTACCCCCCACCACTTAAAACGTCTGGCAATGGTCATTCATTTATCCTGTAAGTGTAACGAACAAGTTCCAATTGTTTTCATGGGGTTACTTTTCCAGCTAGGCTAGCCCAATTTTGAGGGGTCCTTTTTTTGGCCCTCCTGGCCACACCCACCACCGATGACCAGCCAGACGTGCATTTCCATACTTAGGGGCATATGTACTAAATTGCTATATACATAAAAATTGGTAACCTTTTCAGCTAGGCTGACCCCCGCTGGCTCCCGGACTAATAGGCCGTGTGCTGTAGCTGGTACAGGAGAGTGCTTTGGCACAGACTCTTTTACGGTCGAAAAGGGTTTGTGCCCAGCAGCGCCAAAATAGCCCAAAGCTGAGCTACTTTGAATGAATGAATGAATGAATGAATGAATGAATGAATGAACGAATGAATGAATTTGTATTTATTATCCAGTGCAATATCATAATCATTGTACATGTTTACAAGTATACAGTCACATGGAAAAAAGCAATGATAATAAGGAACCAGAAGCATGAATGCTAATCGAATCTGGCCCCTTGTAGTTTAGGGTGGGATTTCACGGAGCACGCGAACGATTTGCGAAGGACGCGAATGGCAAAATCCAGCATTCGCATTTTGGTCTGCAAAAGATCGCCAAACGAACGTGAGGGTTCGGAAGCGTCGTCAATTGTTCGGGAATGTCGTTTTTACTTCGGCGAGAATTTCAAAAAAGTTTGAAATTTTCTGCGAACCTTTTCCGCACACTTGGTCGTGATTTGCTCGTGAATTGTTCTCGAAAGTGTCTTTAAAGCCTCGTCATATGCGCAAGACCTTCGCAAGACAGGCGCGATGTTCGCAAAATGTTCGTGAAACCCCAAACAGACTTCGAAACTTTGGAGAATGTCTCGCGTATGTTACGCGAAATCTGCGAAGTTTTTCCGATCATTTTACGACGTAATCGCAAACTGTTCGCGTAACTTTTGAGACATTCTCGCGAACGTTTAGCGCACGTTTGGGGGATGTATGACCTATACGTTTTCTACAAATAAAAATCGTAGCATACACCTAAACATCAAACAATTATTAACAACTATAATAACAAAAGAAATTAAAGACTAGCAAAGAGAAAGACATGTTTGATATACAAAAAAAAAATCGCAGAATACAGTTAAAATCAATCTAAAGCATGTAGAATTTCATTTGAAGTATAGAGATTATGTGTTGGAGGAACTGCAAAAAAAAAGAAATATGCTTTACTAGTGGAGATACGTCCTAGGAAAAAAAATGTAGGCAAGCACACAATAGAAAAATGAGAGAAAAAGAAAGGAGAAATAGAGGAAATAAAAAAATTCAACTCAAGACAGCTTCCACCTCTCCTTGGGTACATTTTTTCCCATGATTATTGAAAATTTTTTGTTGTTCGCATTTCCGTCGCGTGTTCTTCGTGTACGTAACATGCTGTACTTTAGCAATGATACTCACGACATTCGCACATACGTCGTGGAAACTTCGCACAAATTGCGCAAGAATAGTTTTCGGCTTCATTGTCGGAAAACATTCGGAGAAAAACTTTTCCGAATGTTGGATTTTGTCATTCGCGTCTTTCGCAAATCGTTCGCGTGCTCCGTGAAATCCCACCCTTAGGCAGTTACGAAGTATTTTTATCATTATTTTTTTAATTGTGCAGTAATATGTTACCGCGGTTACTGTTAATAGTTCTCAGTAAGATATGCTAGTGCTATTAAAAAGGAAAATGATGAAATAAACGATTCATTACATGATGAATATAGACCTATTGATAATTGTAATATAAGTATATCATACACGATGTCTATTTGTTACAAAAACAGAAAGTATCTACATCTAAAGGATAAACACAGTATTATGTCAACAATATCTCATGAGCAGGTACTTTCTGTTAAAAATTCTACGACAGCTTCACGAAAACTTGACCTTAATGCTTTCTTCCTAATTTTGACTGGTATAGGTCATTCCAAAATGTTGTACCTTGGTAACATAAACACCTCCCCCCCTCCCACTCGTCTTAAATTTAATTTAAATTATTGTTATTATTTTTTAAAAGATTCTCATCTTCTTTTTTTGCCTTTCATAAACTCAAACTTTTACGACTTGGCTCGGTCCTGGCTCTCACCAGAGATACTCAAAGGGGGTATAAGATGCTCGGACACTAGTCTGAAAAAAAAAAATGAATTTGAAATGTGAAGTCCCACAGGGCTTAATATTAGGCCCCTTTTGTTTATTCTATACATCAACGATATTGTTCGTTCTTCTCCAAAATTGACTTTCATTCTCTTTGCGGATGACACAAATATATTATATTCACATAAAGATATCGATGTACCTGCTGGAACAATGAATTCTGAGTTAGCGAAAGTTCAGTTATGGTTTGAATGTAACAAGTTATCATTGAATATAGCCAAAACTAATTGTATTATTTTCAAAATTTTAATACTCCAACTGTAAATCTCAATATTATGATTAATGGTATATCTCTTGCTAGGAAATTTTCAGTTAATCTTTTGGGCGTAATTATTAACGCCAATATGAAATGGCATGATCACGTTGATAATGTATTAAGTTTGATATCTAAAAATATAGTTATATTATAGATTGAAAGATCTGTTATCTGCAAAGTCTCTTTTTGTGTTATATAATGCTTTTATTCTTCCGCATCTGAATTCTTCCAACATTGGGGGAACTGCTGCAAAACCAAGATCGAAGCACTCGTTTTATTACAAAAGAAAGCAATTAGAATATGCTCCCATTCAAACTATTTTGACCATACCACTCCAATTTTCAAAGACAAGAAAGCACTCAAAGTTGAGGATATCCATACATTCCAAACATCCATTTTTATGTTTAAGCATGTCACACAACTACTTCCATCTTCATTTGAATCATTCTTTGCCAACAATACTGATATCCATTCTTACCCCACACGCCGCTCATCCGACTTTCATCTCAATAATCCTAGATCTTTGTTAGCGCATAAATCAATTAGACATCATGGTCCTGACGTATGGAACTCATTACCAGTCACACTTAAATCACGAACAGCACTCTATTCCTGCCAAGCAACCATCAAAAAATATTTATTGTCTGGATATACCAACTGAATTGAAACTGTGTCTCACATCGGAATTTGTTTCAAGTGTCTCATTTGCATTATGGTTTTAATGCACCTAATTTCTGAATCCTTTTTATTCGCAGTTGTCCATTATTTTGAGGCCCATGCACTTCCGCACTCAGCACGATGCACCTTGCACAATATCAGACTTAACACTCCTACTCTTTTTCAATTTTCTTTTCCACTACAACTTCCCCAGGCAACTATCATTTCAAGCACACGCTTAACACATACGATATGTGGTCTGATGCATTTTTCACCTTGTAAACAATCCCTATTAAATGGCATCGTTTATCATCATCGCTGATAATTAACTTGTACGTTAGGTATGTACTGTGTTTTCCTTTGTTCGCAATGCTAAAAATTTTATTGATGATGTTATTTTGTATTGAAAATGTTAAAAAGAAAAACATTCATGATGTTACTTTGAATCGAAGTGATGAAAAATGCAGAAATAAAACCAAACAAACAAACAAAAGGGTTTGTACTCAGATTTGAGACTTGGTCGAGATTGGTCCTGTCCGCTCCAGAACCCGTTGAACCAGGAGTCGTAGTATAAGAGCGTAGCATGTATCGTTGTGTCTTTTAAGTGTCGCGGTGTAAAGACCGAACTCTCTGAGAAATAAAGTGCTGCTTCAACCTGAACTGAATCCTTGTCCGTGATTTTCCTTCGCCACGCTACCCGAGAACGACTGCATGAGAATGTTGACGATTGAATGTTGATGACACTGTATTGCAGGTCACTATACTAATCACCCATATAATGACGTATATTTAGCATAAAAATATATCAAGGTTTATCACAATATCTTTATGTATGAATAAATACCAATGACACGTTTGTATCACTGCATTAGAGTTGCAAAATATCTATTCGGTAAATGTTTCAGTACAGACAGGGAGGTGCCTAGAAAACAAATAACAGCCTATAGAAAAAAAAAAAGTACCACACTCCTCTGACTCGCTGTCATCCCTCTCTCCCTCCCTTTTTATCTCTGTCCCTCTCACACGCACGCACACGCACACACACACACACACACACACACACACACACACACACATTGTTTTTGTTTGTTGTTTGATTGCCCGTCGACTTTATATAGAAGTATATATTTGTATGCGAATCTATTTAGGCTTCTACCAATAAAGGTACAAGAGTTCTGGGGGAAAAATTGCAATGAAAAATCCAATTAATCTAATCTAATTTGCTTCATCAATGTCCCATCAATATTTACTCCTGAAGTTGCAACTTTAGAACTTATTTCTACTGAAATTTATTTTGACGACTGCCATAACATGTACAAGTATATCTGCTTATCGTGGTTTAAGCGTTTAAATCACTATTTTTGTTGGTAATAGCAAAATTTTACTGCGACACGCATACAATGAAAAAAATGTCATCGTCTTTCAATTTGTTGTTATTATTATTCTAGTCAATCAGAGTGTGATAAATTTCCTGTAAAAATTGACAAATCTGACTGAAGTCGTTTGGACAGTAGCCAAAGTTTCATTACAACTTCACGCAGTGAGTGAGAATCCATCTCGAAAAATTAAGAATTATGAAATCGAATTAAGACTGGACATGTCTTTTTCCTCATCAATTCCCAGTGAAACGAAATGGAAAATATCAGGACTATTGAGGCTACAATTCTGTTTATCTATTATACATATCAGACACGAAACATATTAGAATACTTCGGCTGTTGTACTGGTTTTATGAGTGGGTTTTTTTTAAGTGTGTTTTGGTCACATTTGTCACACATATCTATTGGAAATTATGTACAGAAGAAAGATCATATATGCAGATACATATAAAAGCGTGCAATGATACTTGCAAACACACAGAACCACAACATAGATACACACGCTCTCACACACACACACACACACACACACACACACACACACACACACATGCAACGAATAGTTCATACGAGTGAAAACAGAGCTCCACGTCGTTTGATTCGTCACACACACTTTTCACTGAATATCTGTAAATCTATTCATATTCATCTTGCTTGCCTCATCCTCTTAATAGAATTGAACTTTAGTTTAACTATCTAAGCCCACCATTACTACCTGCAATTATGCATTCATGTAGTTACTCATATAACCTCATCTAAATGCGCAGAATTGTACCTTGTTTTCAC
Source organism: Diadema antillarum (assembly GCF_040938485.1). Taxonomy (NCBI): domain Eukaryota; kingdom Metazoa; phylum Echinodermata; class Echinoidea; order Diadematoida; family Diadematidae; genus Diadema; species Diadema antillarum. The sequence continues at coordinate 775,048 of NW_027271054.1, forward strand.
AAAGATGGCATTCGGGAATATTGTAATAATGAAAATGTACTGCATGATATTGTAAGCTGCAAGTGTTTCAGAAAAGTGGTATCTGTTAGAAACGTGTTTTCTTGACATGTCATATAATGATGTTCAGAGGCACGACAGTTCAGTTGCTGAAAGTAAGATGTAAAGACGTTTTTTTGTTCGGACAAATGTTTTACGCATAGGCCTATGATATTGAATAATATATATTCCAGTGGGAGATATGCCAGTCGATAGTTATTCCAGTGGGAGAGGAAAAAAGTATGCGCAATGTGATACACTCAAATGTAACAACCCATCCTTTCTTATTAGCAGTACATTCAACAACGATTTCAAACTAAGACGATGTGATTTTGTTATCACCAAACAAATCTTCCATTGGCACAACATTTCACGATTTACTTTAAAATTAATTGAATAAATATCATAAATTTTATCAATTGTATCGTTTGATTGTAAAGTTGGAAACCGTCTTAAATTGTCCACAGCAGGCGCCTAGACTGCGGACCCTGTATGTGGTTTGCAGCTTATGTTGGAAGTGTCAAAAATAATATATAAATATTTAAATCGTCACGAATTTGACGAGTGATTCGGGAAATAGAAATCAAAATCTCGTTCCTCTTTCTCATTGCCTGCTTCTTGAATTCTAAATTAGTTCTATGATGACATGAATCTCTGCCCATATAAATGTTGGTCCAAGACCATGAGGTACTGACGAAGTGTGGGAGCGAGGGATGATTTTAAAAGTATTTTCCAAATAGTAATGGAATTTACCACAGTACTCGAGAACGACAAAACACACGTGTAGTAAGGTTTGTGAGTGAGCACAATACTCTCTAAAAAAAATCGAGTGAAAATTTTCACTCTAAAAAGAGTGAATACAAAAAAGAGTGAATTTCGAGTGAAATTGGAGTGAATTTTGAGTGAAAATGCTCATTTTCACTCATTTTGGAGTGACGTCAGGGATCACTCCAAAATCTTCGAGTGATCTCTGACGTCACTCCAAAATGAGTGAAAATGAGCATTTTCACTCAAAATTCACTCCAATTTCACTCGAAATTCACTCTTTTTTGTATTCACTCTTTTTAGAGTGAAAATTTTCACTCGATTTTTTTTAGAGAGTACCACGCAAGATGTTCCTCTTTCCTATCAAAACGCCCCACCCATCATTCATCTCAAACTCCATCTCAACAGCCAAAGGTTAGGTAGACCAGAAGAAAACGATGACCTCAGAAGTGGCATAGAGGAGTGTGACGTTTATTCATGGTAAATGGTATGGTAATAAACGAACATTCATTTACAGAATCATTCCCCTTTCTGGGCCCTGTTTCATAAAGCTGTTCGTAAAGTTACGAACGACTGGAGAACGACTGGTGATCAGTTCTGATGTGCTATACTTATCAGAATTTCCATAATTCAGCACAAGAACTGATCATCAGTCATTCTTAAGTCGTTCGTAACTTTACGAACAGCTTTATGAAACACTCCCTGGTGTACTTTCACTACGCATGCTCCCTCCCATCTCTCGCTATTATTACACTGAGCTGATAGAACAACAGCAAAAAGCCACAGAATGTTCAAATTCGATATATTTGTGCAAATATCAGTCAGATATTACCAGTGTCATCAGTACCGTGCTGTATATAAAGTTCAACCCGATTTGTTACATTCTTAGATTTATTCTGGGGTGGTAGTGGAAAATCGAATCATTTGGAATACAACAAGTTTACTGAAGAGTGAAATGACTGAACTCATGAATCGTACCAATAAGTAAAGTTTGAAGATGGAGATTCAAAGTAAACTACGAATACGGCCTATCTCTTTTTCGTTACGACCTTGCCGATGGATTTTTTTTTTCATGGCGTTGAGAACTTAAAACTAGCGAAAATACTTCACACTTTTGCCTCAGGAAACAATATTGTAAATCGTCATACGTTACCATGGTTACTATCACGAAATAGCAGCAGTATAGTATAGGTACTTGAAATTATGTAAGCAAAAGAGAAACAATCCTGTCCCAAAAACTTAGAATATCAACAACTTGGATAAAGCGAACTACCTTGGAATACCTCAACGGGGAGCCAAAAAGTATGTAGAAATAAAATAACAAATTATATTTGCCCCAAGATAAAACCGGAAGTACATTTCGCTCCTGTCTTAGATGAACGTTGCTCCTTTTTCCTTTTTACAACCATGCACTTATAGGTAAAAATAATGATTAAATACAACGCGATAACTGTGTGTTTTTCCTGTCATGTCTACGCCGATGGCAACAGGGGGAGTCCTTCGTTTCTTTTGCTCCATGGCCGTCAAGACGTTGATGGTAAGAAATATTTAAGTAACAAGCAAAAATTTTCATCGAATCAGAAAAAAAATTGTCGGAAGTAATGATATCTGCGAACTATCATGTGAAAATTATCTTAAGCAGAAGAAAATTTGGATGATAAGTCATTTTGTTTTCCCCCGCTACCCTGGCTGTGTCCCAGCACTCCTTCCCTGTCAACCACCGAGGTCGCAGACGATGATCAGCGTGTCGTTCCGCCCGTCGTCGTCGTCGTCCTGCTCGACGTCGCCATCTATTTGAATTCCTGGTGGACCTGGCGGGGTCTGCCGAAGTCGCCGCCGGCCTGTGAGGCGCCCTTGTTGGAACCCATCTGGAGACCGATCATGTGTTTGCCGGCATCGAGCTGGTCTTGGGTGAACTCTCGGACGTTCCCTTCCGACTGTTTGGGTCCGAGCATGGGGCCGTTGTAGTCGGGCTGTGATTGGGCCTGATGGTAGACACGTAGTTCGCACGTAGTTCAGGGCGATGTTGAAGGAAGAAAGGGGTGGGGGAGAAATGGGGAGGCAAAAAATGCAAGCAATTACTCATAAAGCTTTTTTACAGCAACGTGCTCCTCGTGATACAGGCGCTGACAGCATAGAACATCGGTAGTGGAGTGTACAGCTCGCAGGAGTCATTTTCATAGCAAAACAAAAACAAAAACAAATACGATATAAAACAAAACAAGCAAACAACTGGTAAAAATCTATCGCGTTATGGATGTTGAAACACGGTTGACAAAATAAATCTACCACATATTTAGCACTTGTATTGAGGACTTCATTGCAAAATCAATGTAGATTAAAACAGATAGGTAAAGTAATAGACATGGATTCTTCAAAATGTCTTCGCTCATGGCATTATTTCGTAATGTGTAAAAAGATGACGTCGTGTACTCACATAACGGGCAAGGGCAATGATACACTGGGTGAACTGCGGCAGGTTCTTGGTCTCGAAAAGGTCGTTGACTTGGAACACCTCCTGGTCCTTGAGCCCGAATGTCTTGCATCCTTGGATGAAGGACTCGAGGTTCGCCCTCTGACCCCGGTCACGTGAACGTGAGAAAAAAAAAAGATAGAGAGAGAGAAAGAGAGAGAGAGAGAGAGATCGAAAAAAAAAAGAGAGAAGAGAATAGGAGGAGGAGGAGGAGAATAACAAGATTGCACGAATGAGCTTTACAACATGATGGTATGACAATCAGAGAATAACATTTAGCAACAAGAGAGTACTCTAGAAGGGTCCCCGAGTCATACAGCCCACGAGTTATACATTCCACGAGTCATACAGCACACGAGTTATACAGCCCACGAGTCATACAGCCCACGAGTTATACAGCCCACGAGCTATGCAGCGCATGAGTCATACAGCCCAAGGGTCATATAGCCCACGAGTCATACAACACATGAGTTATACAGCCCACGAGTCATGCAGCCCATGAGTTCGACACTAAGCAACAAGGCCCACGGGACCGACACATTAAGCCCCGTGTTGCAATGTCGAACTCGTAAGCTGTTTTACCTAGTGTCGAACTCATGGGCTGTACGACTCGTGGGCTGTATAACTCATGGATTTTTTTTTCCATGTCTAACTCATGGGCTGCATGACTCGTGGGTGTCGGTCTCGTGGGATGACCCCCTCGAGAAAGCCGTGTTTGTTATTACCTGATCGACAAACGGTCATATCAGAGCAGTTCGTTGCGATACACTGTATCTACTTCCGCCTCTGGAAATTCTAGTACTGAAGCGCACATATTCATTGTGAGGTAAATATAATTCTGTGGAAACATGTTATACCTTTTAGTTGACATATTCTTATTTCCTTCGCGCACAAAAACTAACCTGATTATTCTATCTGTTAGAAGTCTTTTTCTATCGATGACTTATACTGACTGCCCGCGACAACTATTCATGATCTAATGCTAAACAGGGATATATCGGTCTCAGTATCGTCGGCTGAGACCAGAATGGCTTTATCACAATTTTCGGGGGTATTGAGTTATTGGTATCATATTGTAGACCTCGATGTAATCTACATTATGGTGTCAATTTTGAATTATTTCCGTTTTCAGTAAAATTTTAAACATTAAAACCACAAGGGGGTTCTTTACCATATATTTGGAACAATGCTTATAAGTTTATCCACTTTTGATTAAATGAAATTTTTGTTTCATGAAAATTGTTTGTTTCGGGTTTTTTTTCTCAAATCTTAGAACGCGATAGCGCCCTTCTGGTTCTCAGCTGACGATTATGTCCTATGATTAGATTACGTGTGACGTTGTTGGTGTGAGTATACTAATAAAGCACAACAGTAGAGGACTCTTTGAGAAGCAAAGAGAGAGAGAGAGAGAGAGAGAGAGAGAGAGAGAGATAGAAAATTTTCAAATAATGATGGACAGATCAACATAGAAATATACGCAGAAAGACAGTGTGGAAAGGGAGAAAGGGGTGAAAGAGAAGTGCAACATGGTATTGTGATTCAAGTCGTTATTACAATTTTAACAGTAATGACAATGAAAATACTGTTCAAAAGTGAAGGTGTACAGAAAAAAAGTTCAGTCTCCTCCTAATACCTGTTTGAATACTGCGGATGATGTCTCAATCTTCCTTACTGCTCCTTCGCAGAATTTGTTGACGAGTCTGAAGTGGAATAAATAGAGTCAAAACAAAAACGTTTCAAGGATATGGTCCAAATCAGAGTTTGATTAGTTGGACTGCATTTTAACTACTAAATTACTATATATTCCGTCCGATTCCGATGTTCCAGTGAGCAAAGGATGTACTGACCAGTGTATATCGAAGACGTCACAGTGGATATAAGAGACGCCATAATAAAAGGAGATTTTCGTCTTCTTATGGTCACGTTGAAATTTTTGCCTACCTATGACTACATAATGATTATTATGACGATCATGGATGAGGTGAATAATAATCAAAACGACCAGGAAGCATCGCCAGGCATGGCAGGAAGTACTTATTTTTGCGATTGGAAATCTGACAGGTGGACTTGACACGTTTCCTTTTTTTTTCTTCTTTCTCCCGATCACTCCGGTCCTTCGGGACACGTCCCAAAGGAACCTTGTCCTTACAAAGCCATGATGCACAAGCATAATTGTTTTCGGACACTAACCACTAGATATCCTGTACCCTTACAGTTTTATGGCAACCAGCCTTCTAACGGAAAGTCGCCAGTAGAAGCCAATTGTAAATGCGATTGTAAATCGGCGAATGCTCGGTCATCAGCAAACGAATCAAGCACACCTTTTTCATTTTCGAAGAACAATTTTTATCTCACTTCTTCTGAAATGGGTGACGGCAAACATGGATGCATGAATGACCGTATTTCGTATTTGTGAAGAGTGACAGAATTGGATGTAATGAAATGACAGCTGTTTAGATCACGATTCGGTGAAAGGTATGAATGTGCGATATACAGCACTTCGTTTGACTGTTGCATGTGTCTTTCTCTTAAACAAATTGCAAACAGAAAATGATTTTTATGTATACTAACATGCAGCTTAGGAAGGCTTCATAAATGAATAAAACGTTGACTTTTCAAACGCCACGACAATCTCTTTACCTTCTGGTATTTCCACCTCAAACATTTCTCCAAAAGAATCAAATTGCAAGTTGAATAGAACCTGATAAAATAATCATGCAAACCCCGTTTTGAGAATAAAGAAAATGAAGTGGACTTACAGCTGCTGAGATAATTCTGATTCTATATATCGAGAAAAATAACTAAAGAGAAACAGACCACGAAGGGCAACCGATGAAAGAGATGAAAAAGAAGAGGGCAGTCACAACGATGGACATCTGGGTCATGCTTCGCAGAGACGATGTAGATGAAGAAGTGAAAGGGGCGTGGCTTGATCCGTATAGGCGTGGTCCGCGGCGGACGTCTCGTTGTCCTGTTTATAAGACGGGGCCCAGGGGAGGGACTTCGAACGGCGTGCCGTCACGGGGGCGTGTCGGATGAGTGGTAGTATGAATACTTTTCCCATAACATGAGATGAATGACGTGTACGCTGAACCTGCGTGACCTTACCAACATTCATGCCATCCATGTATTCATATGAAACGCCAAGTTCCCGTGAGAAATACTGCAAAAATGTCTTTCATAACAGCAATAACTATTACTCAGATCTCGTGAATGGTCTTTGTGTTTAATGCGATAGATGAATGACTTTGCTCATGTTAAAATGACTTGAGATAGGCCTATACAACAAACGTCAGCCATTCATTTTGAATCTCCCGGAGAGTTTAAATGTGTGACATGATTTCAATGGTAATGTGATGTATGTTTGAAGATGGGTGACATTACTGACAGGCAGCAATTTCCTTGACGAACGGATATCCCTACTCCCCTCCTCTCTCTTTCTCTATCTTTCTTTCTCTCTCTCTCTCCCTCTGTCTGTACCTTGTGAGGAGTCACATAAAAGTGAATCTACGGCAAATATGCTATACAGTGCGCTCCCGTTATAACGATCACGGTTATAACGAAATTCTGGTTTCAACGAACTAAAAATGCAGGCCACATCATATAATCCGTGCTTTGTTTTTTAGTGTTTTTGTTTGGTTATAACGAAATTTCGATATAATGAAAGAAAACTGTCGGTCCCGAGGACTTCGTTACAACGGGGGTCCACTGTAATTTGTGATAAAGTAAAAAGAACATACTTGCATGACTGGAAAATTGATCGCATGATGAGACATGACTGTGCTTATGACCGGTGACTAATGAAAATCTTTAAAAAAAAAAAGATGTCAGAATTGCCATTGGTGTTTTTTTTTTTTTTTCTAACAGACAAATCAGAGTGTTACAGGCAATGTAATAACATGCAAATGATGTTCACCAGTCTTACGATTCTTTGATATTGCTGCTAGTGCAATCACACGCCATGCCCGTGATTCATTTTATGATAAGAACAGCAACAGCTTCAAAACAATAAATTCACTGAGACCTAAGATACAACAATGATACAAGAGAATCTTTCAGAGCGGGCTGAATTCATTGTGGTGGACACAGATGATCAAGTCAGCATCATGGACAGCGTAGAGGGCGGGCGCATGAAAAGGACGTGTCTTTCCCATCTCCGTCGCGCAATTTGCGAAAGGTGTTATAGCTTGCGAGTGTGTTCTGCCTATTTCCTTTGTGATAATACACAACTTCTTCTCTCTCAGTACCATTCTCATTTCCACACGATATATACATGTTGTAACTTTCGCAGGGTTGCTGCCAAAGTACCAATGTCAAAACTACGTGCTGCCATGAATGTAACCAATACACGTGTATTTCAATAGGTGAATGTGAGAGTGTGTGTGTGTATCTGTGAGTGTGACAGGTACTGCAGGAGAAAACGATGTGATTTCAGTAAGACATTAAACGAGATGGCTCAATTTTGAAGACATGAGATTATCATACATCGATTGTATTAAGTATATCAAACTCTACTGACTGAGTCGTAAACTTAAGATTCTTGAGAAGAAGCAATCAACCATGCAAATGTTTTGAAAAGCTATCAAGGCATTTATGAACATACATGTACATTGTATTACACATGTCCGTTTCCGAACACCATTTATTTTGGGAAAAGTGTGTATTGTGATAAGCTAATCATTCGTTTGTATTTACTTATTTGAAGCATTTCAAGATCAGTTTCAAGCACATTATTTTTTTTTATATTCCAGTAGCTTCTTTTTACACAATATCAGAGATATTGATTGCTGTATAGGAATAATGTATCTCCAGTATACCGCATATTTGTAAAACCTGTAGTACGTCGAGAATTTCACCCGGCAAGTTTGTAAGAAAAGTAAAAAGTGTAATTCTGAGTTTCCCCTATAAAGCTAATTGCAGGCACGCGTGTGTGTTTGGGCGTGTGGTATGTTTATCATTATTTCCTTTGTTTGACAGTTTGACACGAAATACGTCACAAAGAAGGGCATACACTGCTTGATTTTGAGCTAAACACTTTATTCGCTTCTGCGCTATACTGCTAGAAACTCACATAAAACTCGACATAGCCCGATAGCACAAGGGAAGATTAAAAAGTAGTACTTTCTGGATCGGAAGACCACGTCAAATGGGGGGTAGAGATCATTCTAGAGTGAAAACGGATAGTCGACACAATCCTTTCTCTGTTTTTTTTTTTCTTCTTCTTCTTCTTCAGAACGTGCCCAGCAGGAAAGGAAAGAAAAATACCTTTACAAATATACATGCAAGTATATAAAATTATGAACAATGGAAATATTGCAAATTATAATTGTACATAATTTTTTCTACCTCATAGCTTCCCTACATTCCTTTAACGGCAGTGTCAACCAAGCCTAGCTACAGACGCAACAAAAAAGAATACACCATTCATGTGCGTATTCAGTCCCCCTTTTTTCAGAGTGGTGAATGTGCAACGAATGCAAATTGATTGTAATAGCATAAAGCGCATTTTATGATACATTATGTTCAGCATAATGGATTAAAATTTATACTCTCTGAATATTATGTTTACTTGCTTTATCGCTGTATCACTGCCCCTTAAATCCCGCAAAGATCACAATAAGTTGCAGAGAAATGTAATATGCACATAAACATCCGAATCTAACGCAGTACAATATCAAAACATAGAATTTTTGAACGAAAGAGCTACACTACGGTGATTGAGATAAACATTGTTCAACCGATACTACACCTGCTTACAGACGTCTAAATTAACTCGTAAAAGTAGGTGGAAAATTTTTTTATCCATATATTACAATTCTTAGCATGTCTTCAAAACCATTGAACGATAATCATTTCAAACCATCAGATATTGAGAAGCGTTTAAAGTATAACTGTATGTAACAATGTAAGCAGAATGCCTTTTTATAGCTTTGACTGTTTTACAAACGATATGAGCGTATGATATCGAAGGCAATGAAATGATGGTAAATATAAACTTCTGAAAGGATAGTATATCAGGCTATTGGTGAAATTCGTTCCCCCTCATTGGTTTTTCGTTCTTCTTCCTCTTTTTCTTCCCCTATCTCTCCTTTATACATTCTTGCGATTACAGACGATGACGGACGAGTCGAGGTGTGCGTCGTCGACGTCGTCGTCTATTTGAATTCCTGGTGGACCTGGCGGGGTCTGCCGAAGTCGCCGCCGGCCTGTGAGGCGCCCTTGTTGGAACCCATCTGGAGACCGATCATGTGTTTGCCGGCGTCGAGCTGGTCTTGGGTGAACTCTCGGACATTCTCTTCCGACTGTTTGGGTCCGAGCATGGGGCCGTTGTAGCCGGGCTGTGATTGGGCCTGTCATGAACACACACATACATACCATAGGATGACGCAATCTTGGACAAATTTTTCTCGAAATAATCAAAGACATCTCTAAGAAATCTGTAAAGTAACTAAATATTCTTTCAAAGAAATTTCTGCCTCAACTTTGGGGAATTCAGGGGAGATCATGGAAAGATCGGAAAAAGAAAGAAACATTAGAGAAAATACTGAAATACTGCAACGAAGAACGATGTGAAATCGATTGGACATTGCGCCCTGCACGGGAGGTTGTCAAAGATCCTACGAGAGATTGGCGGGATTTTTTAAGGTCCTCCAATGACCGCTCAAGATGTACCCTGAGCATTTTCCCCAGAAACATTTTTTTTTTTTTTTTTTTGGCGGGGGGGGGGGGGGGGGAGTCTCGGAGACTGCTAGGAGATCTCTTTAATTTTCGGTTGTTCAATGATTACGTACTGGTTTTCGTCCCGTGGGAAGGGACCTTAAGCAATTAGCATCTTTGCCTTCACTCATTAACAACACAGGTCTCTATATCTGGGACCATCGACATAATCTTTGGAGAGTTTCCGTGATTATTAGAAGTGCAAAATCCTTTTGTATCAGTGTTGCTGAAAAAAAAATCGAGACAGCGACGTGACTTCTTAAGGTCCAGAAGGGTTTATTTGTCCTTATTTGTGCCTCATTCTTTCGTGTGCAGACATAAACTCGGCACAAATTGTTCGTTTATTGCATTAAAGTGTAATGTGTAACGTGTAATGTGTGAAGTGTAGTGTGTACTCACATAGCGGGCAAGGGCGATGATACACTGGGTGAACTGTGGCAGGTTCTTGCCTTCGAAGAGGTCGTTGACTTGGAATACTTCCTGGTCCTTGAGGCCGAAGATCTTACACCCGTTGATGAAAGCTTCTAAGTTTGCTCTCTGTTATTTATTGAGAAGAGGTGGAGTCAGGTTGAGAAGACAGAAATTGGATAGATAAGAAAACCTTGAGTACATAAGCAAGAAGTTGTCAAACATATTGTGCTGTAAAATATGCGATAAATATAATCACTAGTTGAAAAATCGTTTTTCTGTATCCTATCCAACATTGGCAACATGGAGCCCATAAGAACTCATTTATGTATTGGCTCTTATTTTCTATATATTTAGTTACTTATATTTATTTTCTTTCTTTTTTGTTTTGGATTTGACTCACCATGTCATTGTGCCATACTGAGGAAAAAGCTCTTAGCAGAATCATTCATCCTACATAGAAATATTTCTGTCGGGAAGCCGCTCAAAATAGCAAAAGGATAAATACACTTTATGTTGCCGAACGAGCTCAGAACAGAAAATATCTGCTCGATCATTTCATTCATTGTTATCATGGCATCTGAGTATATAATAGAAATGGCGACGTCATTTCCTATGCCTAGTAGTCAATTAAATTCATCCCAGTGTAACAAATAATTTTAGATGAATCGGAGAAAACAGCTTTATGGTCTTGGTTTAAATTAAAAAATAATTCGAAAATGTTATACGAGAGTTATGAATTGAAACGGTGTTCCCTTCGTCAATTTTGATAAAATCATCTGCGGCTACAAGATTTAGAAATATTCCCAAATTCCTTTTCAGGATTTTCCCCTCGAACTCGAGAGGAAAATCACGAGATCGACCGAAAAGCCACGACCACCCACCCACGAGTTATACGGCCCACGAGTTCGACTTAAAAAAGTCCATCAGTCATACAGCTCACGAGTCAAACAGTCCATGAGCTCAATACTAGGCAAATACGACCCGTGAGTTGAGACCCTGGGTAAGCAAGGCCCACGAGTCCGACACTAAGCAAACAAGGCCTACGAGTTCGACACTGCCCAAAAAGGCCCACTAGACGGACACATCAAGCCCCGTGGTGTAACGTCGGCTCGTGGGTCTTTATTTTCTGCCTAGTGTCGAACTCGCGGGCCTTGTTTACAGGTGTATATAGGACCATTGTGCCTTTTTCTACCTAGTGTCGAGCTTATGGGCTGTATGAGTCATGGGCTGGACGACTAGTGGACTTTTTTTTTTCCAATGTCGAAGTCGTAGGCCGAATGACTCGTGGGTGTCGGTCTCGTGGGATGACCCCTAAATATTCAACGCTATTTGATCGTTTTGAGTTTTTTTTTTTAAGTTTCTGAAAGGAAAAAGAAGTTTGGACCTTATTCGTGTTCAGGTCATTTGGAAACTTGTGAACCCATAAGACTATCACCTCATTGAATATGCAAATGCCGTCGTGATCATCATCACTGTTTTGTGAAAGCAATGTAAAGTCTTGATATCTCAAACATTTCTTAAATTGGTAACATTTCATCATTCTGAAGATTCGTTAATCCGAAATGAAATAAGTTTCGTTATTCCATCCCAAAACGAAAAAAAAAAAAGATTCGTAATATCGTAGATTCGTTAGTACGCACCTTCTATTCGAGTTAATGAACCTCGGTGTAACGCATCTTCGGAATAACACCACAAATGGTCGGATTAACGAACATCTACGTAAAGGGAACTTGTGTACTTCGGAATAACAAACTTTATGTAATTTCTGGATAAACAAACTTCCGGAATAACGAACATGACACCTAACTTTTAGGTCCCGTTCGATGAACCCTTCACCTTTTCGTTTGTCTGATTTTACTCTATTTATTAAGATTCGATATTTTAGTAACAGGAAGTCAGGTGCATGCGGGGAGTCAGGGTCAAAGGGCAACGTTAGGCCAACAGTATGGCACGCTTTCACTTTTTTTTTGGGGGGGGATGACACAAAGGAGAAGTGATTTGATAGAGAAACATGCTATAACTAAACTAAAACGTACTTCCTAATGCTATACAGAAGTTGCAGGAACACGGAAGAATCGAAAGGTCTGATCGCAAAACGACTTAACACCATTCCTGTTAAGTTGAGATATTTGGAATTTAAAGCTGCCAAAAAGCGAAGAAAATCATAAGAGTAAACTAGGCCTATAGGCACCTATGGGATATATTTTGTCATAACTTCAAAAATATCCCTTGTTATATGTTACAAGTGAGGTATCACTGGAAAGATCTTTCTTTACTCTATGTGATAATAAAATTATTTCAAAATGTTTAAAAATGGTGCTTTTTAGCCCATTTTTGCGATCAAACTTTTCAGTTTTTACAGGTGACGGAAAAAAAAGTCCGTTCGTAAATGTTAACTGTCTTACCTGCTTGAATACAGCACTGGAGGCCTCGCACTTTTTCACAGCTCCAGGGGAGAATGTGTTAACGAGTCTAAATAAAGACATACAGATGTACGCGTGTATGCATAGTGTGTGTACGGGTCAACACTATATAGGGCAGAGGGGTAGGTTTGAGGTTGAATACAGCTAACATGTCTCGAGTTTTCTCGATGACGGGGGAGGGTGCAGGAGCGTGGTTGCGGGACTAGGGGTAAAGCTTTCTGGTCATAAATAGATTCCGCGCCTTCCTTTCTTTGTTGCTCAAATAAATCTCTTTTCTTAGTATGTAGCTACTTTGCACGTAAGAGGTATGTTAGGTGTTGTGTAACTCTATACGTGTTTCTTCAACACTGTAGATTAAAATCTCTTAGACTGCGCATACTTCAATGCATCATTATAGAAAACTCATTGTCATTTGGCCCACAAATTGTATTTTTTTTCTTTTTCTCATAATGGGAGTGGCATTAATCCGTAGTAATTTGATAATGGCAAGGCCTTTTTACCCCTCAGATTATTTTTTATTGAAAAACAATTTGATATTACAACTGTAAAATAGATGTCGCATCTAGCAACCGATCCTTTGAAAGTACCTTGCGGCTCGTGTTTATTTGTGTAAATTAAAAATGGAATTAGATAATAATTGATGGAATACTTTTCTTTGATTACACATAGGGCCTAATGATGCAATCGACTAAATAGTTATATGTGAATTCTTTTGTAAAGTTGTAAAGTCGCTTTGAAGAAGAATTATCCCTTTGATAGTGTTTTGTCACTGAAAGCACAATAGTAGTGGTAATGTATATAATTATTTAGGAAAGGCTGAGTCTATTTCTAACGGAAAACTTATAACATCCATGCAAGGACATTGTTGTTATCATTTTCATGATTATTATCACTAATTTTTATTATCAAATCACCCAATGATAAACAACGGACAATTAAGAATACACAGGAAATGTGACAACAGGGTAAACACGACGCAAGATAAAAAAAATGGTACAAATGAATACAAAAGAGGGGGGTAAAAACACGTGGGCTAGGACTCACTTAAGTTGAGTCATGACTATTGTCCCGAAGTTTGTGACAACATTAGATTTCACTAATGAAATTGTTGGCAATGTAATCATCAAAATTCTAAGGAGCAAAAGATAAAGATAGACTGATATTCATAATATTCAAGAAGTAAAGGACTGTTTACCGGCACGACACGTTTTGCGCGGTGTTTCAAATGTGTGTTATTTCATGCATACTGTGTAAAGGAAGGACCCGGTCAGCACGTTATGGGTAGCAGAGCCTGTTCCGGGGCGTTAGTGCGGTTATACGAACAATATTATTCTATGGGTTGCCGAAGTGGACAAAGCGACACACAGACAATATTATTACAGCAAAAGCAGTCTACGCGTGGACTTTCACGGCTACTCTACGGTCTACGCACGCTGATTCTGCTTGAGTACGTCACGCTGTTATACACTGAGCATGCATTGTGTCAATAACACTTACCCTTGCAAATGGATTTTTTGTGGCATTCTCGATTTTCGTCACTGCACCAGGTTTAAATTTGTTTACTAACCTGTGAAAAATAATTAAACGATCGATGCATGCCAACATATCAAAAGAGACATTGTGAACAACAAACACACGAAAGAACCATTAAAAATGATTTTAAAAAAAACCAAGAGCATAGAAAAGACGAGCATTATCTTGTTGGAAACCAATTCATCTCACAATCTCAAGAAGCGCAGAAGTGTAGAAGAAAAATGACAAACATGCCAGGACTTTTCCTCATACTTTAAAAGTGAAAGTCTATTGTAAAGAATAATTAATACGTATGATTCGTCAATGCATCAATTATCTCAATTCATATGCAAAAACAAAAACAAAAATGGAATAAAAATTGCTTCTTTCATGATCACGAATTGTCATGTCTTCATCTCTAGTGACTTCTCACTTTCTCCATATTTAGGATAAACCAGCCTCACCTCAACGTCAATTGAAGTAGATCTTGCAAAAGGCAGGAAATGTTTCCATGATAATTTCGTGAAATCATAATTTCGGAAATAACCTTATGCTGTTATTTCTTTGAGCGGTTGAAGAAAAAAACAACAAACAAACAGGTGATTAAACCTCAATTTTAACATGTTACTTTATGTTACACACGAGGCAAGATCAAAATCAAGCGTGCATACATTCTGCGTGCTTCAAACTGTTGTTAGTGTCACGAAGACCGTAACGAGAAATTCCATGATAGTGAGGATGAAAAAAACAACAGCAAACGATCAAATCAGTGTTTGCATTTCGAAACGCAGGTTACAATAAGTATGAGATGGAAATAAACATTTAGGCACATTTGGCTCTCCATAGGATTTTCTGTCACTATCGTGGTGAATTCACTGCAATCGTGAAAATTTGATCGATCAAATCGTGTGGCGAACACACGAATACAGGTTTGTCAATCTGTAACCTTGAACCTTGACGGATGTCATTTTGGTGAAAATGCATTTAAGGACATTATATGATAGGAAAACAACTCTCATATTTGTTGGTATGGATTAATGACTTACAGTTTATAAGTGCATGAATACTCGTGAATGCTTTATGATGGTGGAATATGAAATTTCGGTACACCGAGAAACACGAGAATCACAGACAAACCTTGTAAATAAATAATTATGATACATTTGAAACGATCTTGATAAGTAGACATCCGCTATAATTGCATTGTTCCATACACTATTATCGTATCTGTTATATTCAACTTGAAGACTTCGGACTTTGTTCACTGCAAAGACTTACTTGCACAGAATGACACCGTTCTTCAGATCGTCGTATGCGTTTACTTTTTCACCAGTGTGGAATTCGATGAACTCGCAGCACTGCTTTTCTAGTTCCGGGTCACGCTTGCTCTCGATCTGTCGGGGGAGGTCAAAGAAAGATAAGAACACCAATATCGTCAAAAGTCGTGATACAGGAAAAGGATGATCAATAAAGCGAATATTGATTTCGTGAGTATTACCATTCCGATGACCGTTGCTGTCTCTACGTTCATCTCTCAGGCGGAATACCTTTCAACTGATACATATCATGACACTTTGAAATTGAGAAAACATCTGCAATGTGAGCAGAAACTTACTCAATGTTGTGGTTGGGTTTTTGGTTTTTGTTCTTTTTAATAGAGGGTGTCGAAAGTTGTACAAGTAAGGAGGAAAAGGTGTGATTACTTCCTTCATTATGATTTCTATAATAGTTTTGTTTTCTTACTTGAAGGGGGCATAGTCTGCCGTTTTGTCGAGTCCCTAGAATCATTTGTTTTTTGTTTATGGCTTATCTGTTGTAACTAATCTAATGTATTATCTACTCGTGTATTTCATTGGCCTATTGATCTGTTTTTCATGTCTTTATTCTAAGATATGGTTAAAGATCAATTATTTGAATGACTTGAAATAACTCACAATAAATTACAGATGACAGCCTTATACTTCTCAATTATACATTATGACGGACCTTTACTTCTCGTCTGCTTTATACCATTTTCATCTGTCTTTCTACTACGCTGATAATTTTGAATCGCTGAACCGCGGCATTCGTTCAAACCGTACGGTTCTGCCACATGCTATGTGTGTACGATATTGAAACTACACTGACCCGGACAATGGCGCTGAGAGTATCGCAAATCAAGATTTTTAACCACGTTAGAAATGTCAACGGCTTGTGCTGGTCCGGGGTGCTCGCCCGCAATTATGTCCTGTGTGGCTTTCCATAGGTTTGTGGTTGGTCGCAGTTTTGCCTGGCAACCAAAGAGATAGCAGGGAGTTCTCTTTGGTGTAAACTGACTAACCATTCCTGGTGGAGGGCGACTTATTTAGGCATTTTAGATCTCCAAAGAAGATGTTGTTTGGGGTTGGGCGGGGAGAGGGAAGAGTTAAAGGATAGAAGGAAAGGATTGACAGGCCCTTACATCCATGAAAAATCAGACTACAATGGAGATGATTGCTACTCCCCCCCCCCCCCCGCTCCCTTTCCTTCTCCCTGCACCTTCCAGAGTCGATTTCAGGTCATGGAGAGTTAGGGTGCCCTCCGGTGGAATTAAGATTAAAAAAATGGTGACATAATCTTAAGATGTTCGTTCGTTTTTATTTCTTTAGGAGAACAAGTGCTGTATCCACAGTCAACGTTTTCTCCCACAATATTGCGGGGAAAAAATCCCATTTTCCCTTTTTCATGTTGATCTGGCACTCGGCCCACAAACGGATGAATTTAAGCTCCCTATTACGATTTACCCCCCCCCCCCCCCCCAAAAAAAAAAAAAAATGCGTTTTCGGCAAATTACGGAAGCATAACGAGTCAAAATCGTGCTTTTTAATGTCTATTCTGCTTATCTCTTTATCACAATCCAACCGCGTTTAATCTGCTGCATTTCCTCATCTCCTTTTAGCTCTTTTCCTTTTTTTCCTTTTATCATAAACGCTGTCTCTTCTTATACTCCTGTGACAGAGACTTCCGTCAACCGAACGCACCACATGGAAACATGCGGGGTGACGTTCACTGCGACTGCCAACTGATTAGCCCTGCCCGTGTGGGCTCGACGTGTTATGGCTGGCGGAGATTTCGACGGACTTCTAAAAATGGCAGTCGACGTCGGGGCAAACCGCGTGCTTGGCATTCCTGAGGCATTCGGGGTCATGGATGTCCTCTCGGGGGGTGGGGTGGGGTGAGGGGCAAACAACGCGCAGAGTGGATGACAAGAGAATTGGAAAAGGAGGAGGAGGAGGTTGGAATGGGGAAGATGGTTTTCCATGCCTCCTCCAGAGAGGAAATTCTAGTGGAGGCAGTTGAGGGATGAGGGGGGATGGTGAGATACCAGTAGGGGGTGGGATGCGGAAAGACTGGTGAGGGCGAAAGGGAAGGGTACTGTATACTCCTCAGCTTAACCTGTTGCCCGCCAGATATTATAATCATTCAGGGCATGCTTGTCACAAACACTCCTACAAACACTTTTCCAGATGCGTCAGTCTGCGTCTCCATTCCTATGGCAATGTTTACTTTTATGTCTAGGTCACTCTGGTCCACAAAAAGTGTCTTAAAAAGAAAGGAAAAAGAAAAAGAAACCAGAGGGTCATGTACAATATCTCGAACGACGGCATGTAAAAAAAGATGATTATAGTAAGGCATAGCTTCTTTGGAAGTCAAACAAAGTCTGCTGCATTTAGACGTGATTATTGACAAATAAAAAGGCCTTTGTTCAGCTATGTTTTTAGATGTTGATGTGGTATGGCGACAGTACCAGAACAGGAGAAACAATTTCCGTTGACTTGATCTTCAGCATTCTATTCAGTGTGTCATGTCATGATTCCTTGAACCTATCAACACCTGCGTATTTTTACTGCAGAGATCACCATACATGTCGCCAAAAGACTGGCACCCCTGAATCTCTCCGCATATGTAGAAACGGAATAGATGTGGAACTGGTTGACTTCTAGACATCTGCACAAAATCAAAAAGAGATTCACCCCAAAATCGCCAATTTAAGAGCGGCGAGGAACTTCAGTTTTTAAAATGTGCAGCCAGTTAAAGATCCATCATATATTTAGCACAAAAAGGGAACATTACCCGTGGATGCGTATTTCAGCTGATACAGCTGTAATAATCCCTATATACACTCTGCGCAATGCAGGCTATTGAATTATATCCAGTGTTTGAATCGCTATCATCTTTACCTTTCATGATTCCCAAGTATTGATGTGGTACGAGAATAACGAGCTTATCACCGCACCAGGTCTTGATCATTGATATAGACCGGTAACGAGGAGGTCACGAACTCTTAGCACCTCATGAGTAGTCGGGATAAGATGTCTAAATATCCTTCGGCAGTTCACAGCATGACGTCACAGATTTCGCGAGTGCGCGCTGCTTGCTGCGTGCTGATACAACACCGGAGCTATACGGGACGCGCGATTTTACTCGCTTGCGCGCACATTCCGACGGCAGTTCGATTAGTATTACGTGTATGTGTGTGCGTGGTGGGGGGGGGGGGGTGAAATCTATGTGATGAAGATTGGGGTAATGGACTAATGTGCTACAAAAGCTAAGTTTATCATACTGATTCATCATTTTTATTTACAATGATAAATTGACAACTCCATAACGTGACGTCATTGGTAATGAATGGGGCCTGTACCTTGGGTGTTTGTGGGCTGGACACCTTGTTAGCGTAATGACAGCACAATGGCACCCCGTACATACACGTTGAACACTGAACGACGTATCTTATTAAAAGTATATGACTGTTTACTTATTGCTTGTTGCTTTGGTCGGTACTTGAAGATCTAATGTCACATATTGTGTAACAAATCAGACATTAATTTTCGGATTCCAGTCTTATCCCATCTGAAAACCCAAACGATAGGATGTAGACCCTATAATGTGTGTTTTTATGCAGAACTTAATTTCACACTGCAATCAGATGGGGAAAAAAGATCATTCAACCCCCTTCTCCACTTTTAAAGCAGACATATCACAAAAGTAGAGAGAGAAGGAGAAAAATCTAGAGGGACAAAATGTGAGAAATAAGATGTGTAAAAGTTCTCCTCAGGTTATTTAATCAAAACTATAACGGCACACCATTTTTTTCTTTTTTATGTGCAGTATTAGAATATGATTGATGACTGCCAATTTATCAAGTGCTTTTAGCAGAAAATACTCGTTGACTTGGCGACGTGATTAAAACCATAATTTGTGGGCGTTCTGCCGGACGTAATTTTTATCATGAAGAGGAAAATGAGTTTGTAGCCACAGTCTATCTGTACGTTTGTAGTTCCGTTATTTTTCTATCTCTTTCCCGAGGAAGGAAATCCGGACCACGCGAGGAATGTCCCTCCCCCTCCATCCCCTCCCTGGCCTCCCCCTCCCATTCCTAATCTGAGGCATTCCCTATCACTGATGTGCTCATGGCAGTATTCAAAACAGGGAGTTGGAATTTGGAAGGGACCTCTGGGTTAACCAAGACAAGCTTGGTCCCATTTTTCGGCGTTGTGCAGTCCCCAACTAATGCACGCTCTGCCACAAAAACAGGATCGGGGTATGGTGGTATAATTATACCCTCGCAACGCGTGTTAAAATTTGTCGATTTGTTTCTTTTTTCTGAAGGCGTCGACCACAGCTATTTGAAAAATCACGTGCATAATTCTTTAATATGTAATCATTATACGTGTATAACTTGTTTTTTTTGTAGTACGGTCATGTAATGAGTTAACTATTATTGATCCCATTTCTACACTTAAAAGCTAATTTTTGTTGAATCATATATCTACATATGTTGGTTTAGATTATAAAAAAGAGGAACATTCTTTCTTATCTCAAGTTCTTTTTTCTGTGTATCTGTCTTTTGGGTCAAACGTCTCTACTGCGATTTAAAAACAAAATTCTTTCAGTGATCTAGGACTTAGTGCAGATAATCACATTCAATTCAATTCAATTCAAGTGAATTCAATGTAGGTCGTGGACTGCATGTTTTTGTACTCAAGACAAGATTTAGATATATAGTGAAAGCATGGACCCCCCCCCCCCCCTCCAACAAAAAAGAGGCGTAAAAAGGGGTGCTGACGATTGTAGAGGAGGGTATACTTGTACTTAAAAAAAACCCATGCTGTCTTGAATTCTTTTAGCGTCATCTCTCGTCTTACCTTTCTAAGTTCAACTGACGGTTTTATGTTTACTGAGAACAGATATGACTCGTTTGAGGTATGCAGAAAATGTCTTTTCATTTTCCTTTTTCCCCTTCACTACCTTCTTGCCCGTGAAACTGAAAGTTGCTTCTTTGAGACGTAAGAATTACCCCCGGAATTACCAGACGATCGTCAAGCCATGGCCTATCCTCGCGCACCCGTATAAGGAGATAGAGAACCAGTCGTCTGCCGTAAAATATTTGCGACTTGGTGCATCACAGTTTGCTCCGCTTTCTTTCATTCTTTCCTTGAACTTTCCCTCTTATAAATCTTCTTTTCTTATCCGTCTGTTTCTCTGTGAAGAAATTATGCCTCCGTAAACGACGAAGTACTGAAATGTGCAGCTAGTTAGTATAGATGTTAATAGTTATAGATAAATGAAGAGAACAAAGCCATAAACAAACAGCAGAAGTTTAAGACTACTTCATTAGTACAGGCTTTGACACATCTACTCCAAGAATGCCCATTTCCGGGGTTTGGTATGATTCTTTATCAATTAGAGTTTTTTTTTCCTTTTTCGTAAAATAGTAATTTCGTAAGAGTTTCATTGAGATTATAAATCCTTTTGAGAATAATTGTTCAAAAGCCTCTGAACTGTTAAAGTTGCAACTGTTTCTTAAAAGGACTACACATTAATTTTTAGAAGATTGAAGTTACACCAATTGGCCTTTTTCTTCTCAAAATCTTCGTTTTGAACATCCCAGGCTCTTGTAAACATATGGGAAGAATTCAAGGAAATCCATCTGATCTTTCTTTGACGTAAGAGTGACGTGCAGTAAAATTCATTGTTGCCAATTTAATGATAAGAAGATGACACTTTCTGCAGGAAAAAAAAAAATCCCCCAGACTGACTCGAGGGGTCAAAATAGGTCAGTCACGTATTCAGATTTCATTCAGAGTGGTGAAGAAACACATCCTTCATACGGATGTTGATTTACATCACCAACATCCCCTTCCCCTCCTTCTAATGCCATGTACGTCCATTAATATGCATCAATCAAATAACATCAATGCAGTCACGGTCAAATGTTGACATCAATGCTTGAGGTCAGACTAACAAACGTCCATAGAGAAGGAACAACCTTGTATAGTGTTTCCTTTACTTGACTGAAGTAGTTTTGTAATCATGAGGTGTTAGTAAGCAAAAGAGTATCAGGGTTAAATGTGGAAGTATTTTCCAAAACTAGTACACAGTTTCAGGTCAGTTGAACTGAACTGAACTGAACACAAATATCGCTCAAATTAATCCAATTAAGACTCCTGTCATCCATCTTTTCCTCACGTTCAATGACATCCAATTTGCACTGCGTTATTCTATTTTTGTACAACCACAATTCGATACCTGTCGTCGAACGCACTTTTTCGCGAAAATAATTCATGCAGGATTCCGTAGACGACAGACCTATGGGGTATATATTGGCATGCTAAGGGAAGAAATGACGTGATGTATTAAGTAAACGTTTGTTGTGCGCATTGCCAACATCGGAATATACAAACATATCCCAAAAGCAGGTCTCTAGCTTGAGATATACTCCAGTCGACTTTCCAGAGAATGACGGTCTTCATAAAAGTACATGGCTTCAGCAATCCCAAGACCAAGACCCACGCTGTGCCATGCATAATCATAATATACATGTATCGTATATTGTTACGCAAATTGAGAGAGGGGGAGGGGTAGAGATAGACAGATATACCGCAGATAATACATTCATGATCATAATACATGACAGCTAACTACATAGAACAAATATATACCAGATGACCTCACCTTCATCATTCGATACCTCATGTCTCCATAGGCCGGTCCCTTGTTCGCTTCGCCCATGTTTGATAATATAAATGTGGGTCTAGGTCTCCGCTCAAATAAAATCCAAATAGGTATAACCAAGAAGATAGTAGAGCCGTCCCTTTGTGTCTAAAAGAGGAGCACTTTGAAAATATTCTGGCGAATCTTAACGAAAAAGAGATATCTGCATCAACGACGGATAAATGTGACCTGTCTAGTTCACACGTACAGCTCAGTCAACTTCGGAGGAGTACTTAGGATATTGGACCAGCGACAGAAGTTATGCCCCGAAAAAATGCGTCTCGACAAGTGAGCCCG
This sequence comes from Diadema antillarum, assembly GCF_040938485.1. Taxonomy (NCBI): domain Eukaryota; kingdom Metazoa; phylum Echinodermata; class Echinoidea; order Diadematoida; family Diadematidae; genus Diadema; species Diadema antillarum. Next base: position 797,695 of record NW_027271054.1, read on the forward strand.
TGACGTTAGCGAGAGTTCGAGATTCTGGGTCGGATTGGATCAAATTCTTCCCTCGGCGGTTGGTCAGAAGGAGGTGTAAGAGGGAGCGAAGGCAAATGGGGGGGAAATGAAGTCGATGTCTCGACGGCGGTGAGGAGTTGGTGCAAAATGTCGACTAGGGGTGGGAATTCCTCTGTTTTATATACTCCGAGTTACCCGCCTCACGGAGCCGATATTGGAGGGGCGAGATTGTGGTGGTAGATTACTTGGTCAGGCGGGGTGCGTTGTCCATTATGCCATTTCATACTCTAACCCCTTGATTAATTTGATGAGCTTTCCAGTTGGGATGTTCTCTTTCCCTCTTTTCTCTCACCCTCCCTGGCATCCCCCTCCTCCTCCCCTCTTATAATTCGGACATTTATATGAATTCAAGGTCAGTCAATGTCAGGTAGACGAAGCATTCTTTGGAGGAGGGGGGAGGGGCAGCAAAGGATCCGAAGACCCCCTCAGTGCATCTGAACAGACTTTAAATCACGGATGCGTCCGGAAGGAATGTCTTCTAAACGGCAATTATGTCACAATATCAACAGGGGATCTTTTCTCTGCAGCCATTCACCGAATGCTTAGAATAACGAGCATTGTTTGTGATCACTGTTTTCTCAAAACAAATTTGTTTCTCTCTCATATATGATTCATATACCTCTTTGGTTGCAATGTGAAGAACGACTTACTTCAGACTCCCTACATTTTTCCCCATCTTCTTAGTGACATTATCCAAGTTTAAACTAATACCTTTCTCTCCAAGTGTACTAATTGGTTCATTTAGGTTTTGTTGGGAAATGTCTCCTTTTTTCCCTTACCTTTCTCATTCTACTTCTGCTTCTTACTCTACTTCTTTTCTTCTTCAAATTCTTCTTCTCCGTTTTATTCAACCTTTCCTTCTCCTCCTCCTCCTCCCCTCCTCCTCCTTCTTCTCCTCCTCCTTTTTTCTTCTTCTACATCTCGTTCTTTTTCTCTTCCTCATTCTCCTCATTCTTCTACTTTTTTCTTTTTCCTTCTCCTACACCTCCACCTCCTCCTTTTCCTTTTTTTCCTTCTCCTTCTTCTTCTTCTTCCTCTCCTCCTCCTCCTCCGTTTTCTTCTCCTTCTTTCTCTTCTTCTTTTTCGGCAGGAATTTACACGCATTAACTTTCGTCATTGCCGTTTTTCTACAAGTTATAAAATACTAAGTTGCTGGAATTAATGAAGAAATTTTACAAAAGCGTCATGATTGCAATTGATATGGGGAGATGGAACTAAAAAAAGACCTCAACGAACAGAAAAATACATAATTTACGTCTTTCAGCCTCATCATCATCATATCTATACAGCATACTTTCAAGTAGGCCTACTTAGTAGAGCAGGTAATCATACAAAATGTAATTTCGAGGTATGAGATCAAAATGCTCCTTGTATAGTCATTCTCCCCCCCCCCCCCCCTTTGTGGGTCAATGAGGTATTACGATATGAAATTATATACTTTTGGACACTGAAATTACAAGGGGAATCTAAGGAAGATATGAGTCATCCATCGAATTCTAAAGTATACAGATACTGACACGAAGTGGATCACATTTCATTTCGGGCTGCTTTTTTTCCATAGTAAAATATAGGTTTCGATTGGTCATGTCATCATTAACCTCATTGTTACACTCCTCACTCTCCGTGCCGATATGCGCGAAATTTCAGGGGTGAAAAGAACAGCTGCGAAGAGAACAAAGGCTGACTTTAATTGTAACCTCATACCATTGACCTAGGGTAGCAACTACGTAGGAAAAGCAGCGATCTCGAGTAAGTTAGATCCCCGAGGAACAAGGGCATGGCCCTGTTTAGAAATTCTTACGTTTCATCGCGCCCCGCTGCGTCGTGAGCGATCATTTTGTCGAACGAACGCCAGTTCGTACTTACGTTTGTTTGCCAACTTTATTATTCAATTTTTTTTTTTTACGAATGGCCTGTGATTGCTAACTCTGCGTCGGTTGGTTTTCATGTTCTCACACAAACGGGGTTTCAGGTTGCTCTTGAGGTACCACGAAAATAGGCGGCAGTTTAAATTTTTGTTTTGTTTTGTTATATGTATGTTTATGTTTACATGTGTGTGAATATTCTTTTAATCAGTTCCAAGTTGTCTAACACTGCCTCATACTTTGATTAATTTTTGTTTGTAATGTAGTTCGAAAAATTGAAAATATTTGTAAGCAACCGATCAATAAAGGACGCACCAGAGCGGGTTTAACCCGCTCTGGGACGCACTATAGAAAAAAAAAAACGAAATGTCGCTCCATATCCTAGAGCATAATGTTTTGTTTATCTATAGCGTTATTGCCAGTGTGGGACAGATTCATTAAAATAAATTGTCTTTTTGTTTTAGTTTTAATGCCTCTATATAGATTACCCCGACGAGCGCGAATAGATGAACCTATACAAGTTATGAATTTTGTATAACTTGTTGACAGTGTTGACCTATCAGGACCGATACGGTGGGCTTTGGAGAGAAAAAAACCCCCACAAAATTCCATCTATAGCATTACTCTAATGTCCAACAAGAGAACTGTCGTAAGAATCACCCTACCCCTCTATCTTCTTATACTGGAAACGAAATTTTTCGTTGTTAATATACAGTAACACTGAACGTGCGGATATTTAATGAGCAAGATGTGGTTGTTCTGCGCTTAACACCCATACTCCTCATGGAATATGGGGACGCGCATGCGCAGTAAGCTTGAGATAGTTTCGTTGGCGTCGCCGCCGTGGGGACCAGCCAATTTACGGCTTGGCTTCCACGAGGGAAAACGAGGAATCAATCTCTGCACATACCGATGTCACTGTGCATTTACATCCAAAAACAGCTGATGTAGGAGTCGGTCAACGAATCCGAAGACGATATTAGAGAGTTAGAGAGAAGGGGAGGGGGGGGGGGACGCATGTTGACATTGTCAAATTAACAATATAAGAGCCTAGATGAAAAACGTCGGCCGTGATTGGCGTGAGTCGTATTGATGCAGATGATAATTAATATCGAATGTAAACATTAGCTTTCTTCCTTCCGTCAAAGAAAGGTAAATAGATAGATAAAGAGATAGATTGGAGAAATAAGGATAAAGGTTTCTTAATACTTTTTTTTTTTTGTCTTACGGGTGTTTTTACTTTCAGTATTTTTCAGATGTTGAGACAAGTCGCTACGACGGAGGTGTAAGTGAGAAAATGAAATATTAGGGAACAACATAACGTGCACCAGGGACAGAATTACCAACTGGTAGTCTTTTTCCCCGTGTATACCATGTGGCATATACGCATGCTTACATACACACACACACACACACACACACACACACACACACACACACACACGTACACGCAAATAAATCAAGATGCGCGAACTAAACTTTAATGAATCGAATGTTTTCGATTTGTCAAAAGCCCTCAGTAAATATGACGTTACCGAGATAACAAAATGTTTACAGAAGCTAAAATGAATTGATGCAACACTATGGAATCAAATTACAATACAAAGGAATATCTACACAGCCTTGGTATAGGCATGGAGCTATCGTTTGTAGCTCCATGGTATAGGCAACCTCCCTCATATTTTGACGTCAGAAGTACGGTGTGGCTGTTAAAAATAAATGATCAAATTAATCGCATTCCATCTGGCAAAACAACTCGAAGTCAGTTCGGTTGTGTTGGCGCTATGACATAGTTTGACAACTCCGCACCAACCGCCCTATCTCCCCCTCCCTCCCTCCCTCCCCCTCTCACTGTCAGTCTCTATTTCTGGGTATCTCTAGCTCTCTGTCTATATCCCTATCCTTGTAAACTTTCAGCGAAAGGTAGATGGCGCTGTCGACAACAATGGCTGGGCTGGGTGTGTCCTTCCCGCGTCCTTCCCTGCCTGCCTCCATCTATCGCTGTGCATTCTGGGAGAAGTAACCGAAACCAGGAGAATGCGTATGGAATGCTTGGAGCGGAGGGGGAGGGTGGAGGTGGTGGGGGGGGGGGGGACTCCTTTCTTCCTTTGGCATCTGTTGCGCCACAACATGGGCAGAGAGTCAACGTCACCATCCTCCAACCATGTTAGCAATTATGGTAAGTTATGCGACGGTGTCACTGCCACGAGCGCGTTCGCTTTCAGGCCAAACATACCGAACATCTTTTCCGAAAGCTCAACGGCAGCACCCCGACTGGAGGCTATTATAGAGATGAGTGAAACAATGTCTGCTGCCACCAAGGCCGGAAGTTCATTGAAGGGGTGCAAAGGAAATACCCCGTTCCTACTGTGCCATGAATTTTCAGAGTTTCGCATTGATCAAATCAAACTACAAACGTTTGCGATTATGTAAGATAAACTTTTGCAGCATCTATATCATCTATAGTACATGACAATCTAATAAAAACAAACAAACAAACAAACAAACAAACTAAGCTTAAAGTCAGGAGGGGTGGGGGTAGTTGTCCCGTGACGTGTTGATTGGGTGCGGTTACGTCCAGAGTTATAAACGTCATGTCAAGTGATTAACTTACAATGTAGAATGCCTGTTGCTTTGAAACACATCTACAGAGTAGACACCTTCCTCTTCTGTTTCTTTATTTTTTATTTTTTACGTTTTGCTTTTTGTTTCTCTAACCAAGGAAGAAAATGTGATAAGGAATGGGCCAGTAATCACAAAGTCAGCTGAATATTCAAGTCTTGCCTTTTATCACAATAAACTTTATTGTGTGATGCGAGGGTTTGGGTATCTGTGCTTTGGCGTCGTGCACACAGTAGAAGAATGAGAAGTTATTGAGTTTCGATATCCAGACAGAACTATTCAAAATCATTTTGTGTCTATCTGAGAAATAGCAAAATACGTACTTTGCCCTTACCGAGACGAAAAGAAAAAATAAAACCATAAATGATTAAATCAAAGGGGGTTAGAATTGTCGAAATGGGAGCCATGTGCCATCGATTAAACCTTTGAGGAAAGAAGTCGAAGCAGCGTAAAAGGGTGACGTTTAGTCGCCTGGTCCCAAAGATTGGAAAAAAAAAATCGGCTTTAGAGGAAAGATCGCGAGTCAAGTTTAAGGTGTCATGTGGTTATCGCGAAAGCAGAGGTGGCCTATCACGTGATGCGAAAAAAACAAAACAAAACAAAACAAAATGTGACTCGCGAGATCGCTCATGGTGAAGTCCGCGTGTAATTTGCATACCGCCCCCTCCCATTCTTCTCCCGGTGAGTGCGAAAAGGCCTCTAAGATGGCCATAGTATAGTATATATCACTCTAATTAGTCCTGACCAATTAACGGTTTGTGCTTTGCCTTGCTTTGCTTAGCTTTGCTTTGAGGTGGCGTCACCGAGCCTTACCTTCATCGCCGTCTTGCGGGCATCGCCCATAGGTGCCGCCTGGAAAGCCATTGTGGAAAGCTTCGTTTAATTCCTGAACGAGCTGTGGAAATGGAAGTGTTGTGGGCAGGAGCACCAGCAAGGCGTGTATGGTTCCGATCAGCGACCGCGACAGAACTGACTCGCTTGATCACCAGGAAAAGACCGCCTCAAAACGCAAACAAGAGCCGGATGGGTGACAATATTTAAAGATTGTCTTTCGGGTGTGCGAACAAGACCTAGAGGGTGTAGATAGGGGATTAGGATAGACAGTTGGTGTGCGCTTGTGTCCGTTGCTAGGAAGCGGCGCGACGTGATTGGATGGTTAAGGATGAGCCTTTGTCGAAGAGCGCGCGCGCGGAGCGCAAGAAATCTTCGTTGATAGGTAAGAAGGGCGCAAAGAGGACGGGGCGGGTCACGATTTTTGCGGGCGAGAGGATATCCGTGTAGGATATCTTATATCCTTGCAAGGAATTTCGACGTCTCGGAATGCAAAGACCTTTTAAGGGGCTACCAGAAGGCAATGAGATGGTGAAGCGATCAGTAAGGAGGAAGGGGGGGGGGGGATGGACGAAGGGTAAGCGGGCATTTGGAGCTAAATTTAGAACCAAAGGATGGCTGTTTAGCTCTTTCTCCTTTCTATGGTCCCCTAATAAAAACGTAGAGTCTAAGAGCAGTCTACAACGTCTGAATGTTCTGAGCAGCAATCGCTCATCGCAATGGCATCTCGCTCTGGGCGCGGAACGTGGGCCTGCCTGACTCCAGAGGAAATATCAGCCCTTCCAACTCCGTGCCAGAGTGAGGGGGACCCTACAATGCACATACAGCCACTGCAACGCCATCCACAACACACCTGATATAGGCCTACTCATAGACGACATAAAAACAATCGGATATGACTTTGGCGCCTTATAGATCTTGTCTCCAGTCGACACTGCCTTCCTTCAGTGCGCAGACTCTCTTGAATTTTTCTTCCCGGTGACCTTCTTAACAGTTCTTTACTCAATCAGTCTGCTTTCTAACCTTGCAAGGGATGTTACAGCAATGTCCTGACACTGCCTGAGTTGAGGTTGTATTTCACTTTCTCGTATCTAAAAGGAGGTTTCCAATGGTATATCCCGTAAAATATCACGATATCGAAAACTGATTCCTTGGTTGATATTAACATCATTTTATTACGTATTTCACATTGAATAAATTGTTCACAAAATTTAAAAAATAGAAAATCTATCATATCGCATTACAATGGATCCCTACATGGATACAGCAAATCATATGCTATTATGCAGTTTTCATACAGAAAAAAAGGAAAACAAACGAACAAATAGTTCGTTCAATTGACTTCATATTTCATTTATGTATGAAAAGGAAATTCAGAAATCAAATCAAATCAATCAATCAATCAACATTAGTTGACTGTTGAAAACCTCAGTATTCGGAAAAATTAAAGGTAAGACATTGTATTTTCAGATACATTCTCATACCACATGAAACTTTACAGTAAAATAAATCGGCATGAGTGTCTAAACAGACAGATAATGGTACATAGTATCGGGAGGGGGGGGGGGGGCATTTCATGAAGCACTTTGTCCGACAAAGTTGTCGCACAGATTTGCTCTCAGCCAATCAGATGTAACGGTTTGTCAGAAAAATATCCGACCAAAATGCTTCATGAAATGCCCCCCTGGCGTGTGGTGGGTTAAATGTCATCGAAGAGAAAGAATGACAAGGAGAAACGGGAACGAGAGAGAGAGATATGGGGGGTGGGGTGAGGAAGATGCGTCTGCCACCCTGTATTCCTCAAGTACGAAGCAAGTCAGTCGAAGGTACGTGATCGGAGTTTAACCTTCCGAGGACCACGACACCTACAGACACCATGAAGACACTTCATACAAACACAGTGTCAATGCATCATTTGGTATGTCAGGAATAAACGACAATGTCAACTTACGAAATATCGGTAGGAACGTGACAGGGAGACTTTAATAGCATTCCAAGAGACTCGACTGACATTTTATTGTGTGTTTAGTTTCTTCCGTAAAACCAAGCAGGCAACTTCAACTGAGATAATTATCATGGTGGCGCATGTTTTTTTCGTCCACTGCCACTCAGAATGTAAACCTGCTTCATGGCAGGCGGGGATCGCTGTTATGGTGCGAGGATGGGTATAAGATAACGTTATGCAGAGATGTCCTTGGAAGGTTTTGACCCTCGCTGAAAATATGGCATTTTAAATCCCTGTAAAATTTTTGTCTAAACTTTATAAAGTATGATGATAAACTCGGTATTAAGTGTTGTCTCCCACTATATTGCTTTGCTGTTAATCGCATAATTAGATGCTTTATCTGCCTTGCATTGACGAACAAATGTATTATATATATATATATATATACTATATCATATTTCACAGCATAATAATCGATGGGTATTCTCTGCAGTATTTACGATACTTTTTTTAAACATAAGAGCAAATATCAAGAAATACAAATTACCTTGAAATTCAATATATTCAAAATCTTATCAAGTATAGAAAAAACAAAAAACGCCCCAAAATGCACGTCTTTGGCGTTATTTTGGAAATAATTGCAGGCTTGAGGCTTGACGGATATGCAAGAAAAATGTCGAAGTATCGAATCATTCCCTTGAATTCAGTGCTATATGCAGGGCTCGACACTAACGGTGGCCCGGTGGCCCGGGGCCACCAAAAATGAAAGTCGGGCCACCAAATTTCAAAAAAGGGCAAATTTGGTGGCCCACCTCGGGCCACCAAAATGTTTTGCAAAGTATGTCAATAAATTCGTAACTTTTTGCGCCCGAAATTGGCAGTTAAATTTGCTTAAAGGATGGATGAAAAGGACTGAATGAGTGCCTGAGAGTGAGTGTTGCAAGTTTGTTGAAGTTTATTTATGAGTAGATATGTCCAACTTCTAATTCGTACTATCATAAACTTATATATTTGACTCATAAAAAAAAGGACTCTTAATGTTTTTTATTGTTTTTTGGGGGACACCAAATTTTTCTCTCGGGCCACCAAAAATTTGAAATTTAGGATTTTGGTGGCCCCATCGGGCCACCAAACAAAAAAGTTAGTGTCGAGCCATGCTATATGTTTTATAATAAGTGAAATTTTATATACTTTTTACTTTTTTTTTCAATGTAGGAAACCTTGTTTCCTCCACAGAGAGTTGGAGGGATAATGTTGAGCTGAACCGTGATGTAAACCGTAAACGCGAGTGCTGTGTTTATCGGGGCGGCCCCGGTAATGACATATCGAACTATAAACGCCACAGTTGGTAGTCAGCAATTATTTCCCCCAGTGAAACAAACTACTTTTTAATTTCGTATATCAATATCGTTATCGTTCTTTGCTGGACTGTGAAGTTTTCAAATGGGCTCATTATGTCCTTTTTTTGTGTGTGTATATGCCTGTGTATGTGGCCGGAAATCCGCGACATTTTCCTTGTTAAAAATAAGCTTAATTCACACTGCATCGTGGGAATTCCTGACGTGCCAATTAGTAAACATTATATACCTTTACTGTTAAGCTTCAAGACATAATGTGTCGGTATACTGTTAAAAAAACAACAACCCCCCCCCCCAAAAAAATAAATAAATAAATACTTATCAATTGATGAAGGCAATTTATCATTATAGACCAATAAGATCGGGTAGAGGTACCGTTCTCTGTCATCTCACAACGATGCTCACAGCGTATCAAATAAAGAAAATAAGGAGTTAGGAACTATACCTCGTTAAAGTAATTTTGTTAAACATCTAACGCATCACTGTCATGCATTTACCTATATAGCCATTATACGGAAACCCCCTTGCCCTTATAGGAACTTGTCAACTTTTGATCTTTCAAAGACAGGCCTATATCCAAATGCCGGTCGTCATGGAAACTAGATACTCTTCCCTAGTTAGTCTTACCTTTGAAGCAATATAACGGGTATCTCCCATTGGTCGAACCTGATTCGCCATGTTGCCTTGTTTTGTGTGTACGCGCGCTAATATTTATCCAGGAAAAAATAGTATTGTGCGGCCTCCTGCAACCCGAGCAGACGACACGGAAACCCCTTTCGCGCAAAATCTAGATAGGGAAGTGATACAATCAGAGCTCTAAAATGTCTTTTTACCATGATGATGCGATATGGGGTTGGTGGTCAGAGTACGCATGCGTGGAATAAATGTATTAAACAAACAAAGGTGTATGTAGCCGTTCGGTTTCGCTGTCCACGTTCAAAGCGGCACTGCGTCTGTGAAGGTATGGACGGGTGGGCGGTGGGGAGCTGGGGAGGGTGGGGGCTCAGAGATTGAAACTAGCCCAAAAATGTGTGCACACTATAAAATTTTCGTACATGAATTATTGGTTACTTGGTTGATTAAGGGGTGAGCCAACGGTTTCATGTGGAAAGTAGAATGTAGAATAAGACATATAGGCCTATGCAGTTTCATGTAGAGATAAATATTCCCTAAATGTACAATTTTATTGGGTCCGTATGATTGCATTTGTGTGTGCGTGTGTGTGCGCGTGTGAGTGTTAGTGTTAGTGTTAGTGTGATGCTTTCTGAGCCCATAAAAATTGAAATGAGTAATTTGTCAGGTACAATAAACCCACCACAGTTTATCACACCGCAAAGTGTAGACTGCGCGCTGTTAATTCTCACCAGCAATCGACCGCTTTAACACCCCCCCCCCCCACCTCCTTCGTGGCATTTTCCTCGTGCCACCCCATCTAGGGAAGTGGTCAATGAGAGAAGCAATCACGCAGGCCACCAATTAACCCATTTAACAGGTTATCAGTTCGCCAGAGACATTAGATCATCGCATCGCGATGCGTCTATACGCCTTTTGTTTTGCTTAAAAATATGTGATTACTGGCAAACACACACGCAGACACGCACACACACACGCATACTCTCTCTCTCTCACACACATGAGCAGATAGATACACGCACGCTCTCTAACCCTCTTTCTTTCTGCCTGTGTTTCCCTGCTGTTTAACATGCTTATCTTGACTGTTTTGCCATGCCAGCGGGACCTCATCAGGAGCGTGCCCTCAGAATGCCCCACCCTCGATCACTCCTCCTATCAGTGGTCCGATATGCCACTGATATAGCAACACGAGCCTATCATGTGGTCCACGTTCCATCCACGTGGACATGCTCAGAACCAACTACCCATTGGTCGTGCCTACGTGACGAATTCCATACATAAATGCCCCAACTATAATATGTGAAATCTCGACACAAATCCCGTCCAGAGTAGATGTGAAATCAGTAAAATTGCAGAAGTCCGGCTATACCTTAATGACCCCCCCCCCCCCCCCCCCCCACCAGAAATAATAATGACAGTTTTTGGGTATTACTACTTAGGTCGATACCCAGAGAGAATTTAAATGACGAATCTTGGTCTATAACGATTTTGCTAAGTAGTATTGGTTATTTCCCTCGTAAAAGGCCGAATTCTTATGAAAATCTGTGTTGTGCCGCTATACTTCAGTCCGAGGTTAATGATAAAACATGGCATACAGGGAGCACAATGACAGAAATATATTCAGTTTTCTACCAGGTCACAACGCCCGTACTCATTTCAGTTCTAAAATGTCTGTATGAAAATAATTCATGCGGGTATTGTATTTTTTTTGTAATATCTTGCTCTATACTTGACTTAAGCATTTTCCATTTCTAATATGCTTACCTGTTCTTTTCCTCAATCATTCGCTCTTTACTATCCATTGTTTGAAAAAAAAAAACTGTAAATAATACTCAAAGAAATAGGTGCAAAGAATTCCATCACATAAAATTGAATGTCAGAGGAATCTTATGCCTCTGTTGGGCTAGTAAAAAAAAAAAAACACACACACCGTGTAATAATACCACATACATGCAATCTACGAAGATAGAGGATAGAGGATAGAGTGTTTTCAAACTTCTTTCGAATACAGGGAAGGTTCTAAGCAAGATTTTGACCGTAGAAATGCGAAAGGCGTTTATGAAGAATGCCAAACGTAAAAGTACTATCCCTTTGATAGTGTTGTCCCAATTAACAACATCTACATGCATGCATGTACTTTAGTACTCCGAGATGTTTAACGATTACAAAGCTTACCTATATACACAATGATAACACAATACCCGTGCAGCCTAAACAGTGTGAGCGCGTCCTAGTACATGCACACACGCACATGCACACACACACACAAACACACACACACACACACACAAAACATGCAAACACTCGCGTAAACACACACGCGCGCGCGCGCACACACACACACACACAAAGGGAGAATAATCAAATCACTCATATAAGAGTAACAAGTGACATAGGAAATGACGTAAACACTCTAACAGGTGCAATAGGGAATGACGTAGGACGATCGTCTAATAAAAGGATTAGAATCCAGTTTTGAAATACAGTCAAACTTGCCTCAGCTGCCACCTGTCTATGGCGACCACCTGTCGTATACATGAGGCCCCTGAGAGAAAAATCGTGTTCAAGAACTAGTGCGTAGCGGCCACCTGTCTTACTTTTCAACTTTTTAACCCTTGACACACACTCAGTTCTTTCTGGTCTTTTATACCTAAAAGTAATGAATCGATATTATCTCCATTTTGCCCTGTTTCAACAATGTCGCAAGTGCACTTGTCATGTAAATATTTGGGGAGAAGCCTGGAAGAAAGGGCAGGGGTCACCGGCAGGACTGTGATATTTTCATAATACATAATTATGTAGGATCACTCGGAGACAAGAGTTGATAAGGAGTATACTCCGTTCTGAAGGCAAAGCTATGCACAGTGATAGGTTATGAGTGAGATTCATTTCTCCAAGCATATCGAAAACAAATTTCAGAAGACTTGCAGGTATCATGTGCAGAGTCATGAGGTTTCAGGTACTGCTTTGTAACCCGTCATGCTCATGTCCTGCCCGCAAAAGGCGCATGCGCGTCGCTCGATGCATGCACAAGAATGTTGTCGGTTCGCTCCTCGGTGTCAGCTACCGACGTTATGCGGACGAAGAATGTGCACCCCAAAAGACCACTTTGTACCAGAGTCTAGCAGTAGTTGGTGATGATATTCCAACACAAAATAGAAAAGTTAGGGCAACCTTATCATTACGACTTTTTCTCATCTGATCGAAGGCGAACTATTCAGCAACATCTTAACAGCGACAGATGAAAAATAGTGTTTAGTGGATAAGAGCATATGCTCATATCACTAAACTCGCGACAAACGACGAGCTTATACTGAGCAGAAGGGGATCAGACAACGAAAATAACGCGAACTGTTTCACATCTAATAGTTAACCCAAGTCAGCAAAATAGCTAGGATAAATTCCTGGATAAATGTACTTTGGATCGCTGCTCGCTGAATACGGTGTTGCAAACCTCATATAAGCAGAATTTGAACAGAAACGAGAAAATATCGCCACAACTTAAAACGCAATTTTCCATCCTTTCATTTTTTGTCTCAAAAGACGGCAGTAACTGAAATGCAGGGTTTTTTTCTCTCTTTCTTCTCTCGCAAGACTAAGGGGTTATGACGACATTTTGAATGCTATAACAAGGATAAACTTTCTAGAAAAAAATCAGGCTTCATTACATATAGGTGGAACACCTGTAAAGTTTGCAAATTCTTCAAGGTTTCAGTTTCAGAAATCATGTAAAAAAAAAACTCCTAATAAACAACCAATCATAACCCTCCTTAACAGTTTGAAGAATATAAGGTTAGAATTATTATACATTACCTCACAGGAACACTAAATGACAGATATTGAACTAGGAAGAGAGATATACTAGTTGTAAAAAAGTGAAATGCTTTTGCTTGTCGAGCAAATGGAATTCAACCGAAGCTCTAATCTTACTGCAACCTTGTATTGCTTCGAACGCGCGATATAAAGAGTTTTGATTTGCGTTATATTTTTGAAGGGATAATCCTTTTTTTTCGAACACGAACATATCGTTTCTTTGTCTTAAAGCTTGCCAGACGTCACGTGTATACAGCTGATTAACATAATGACACAACATCGCTATCATGGCAAGACAGGTAAGTGCACGATGTGATTGATAGACGTGAGATGAACTACAAGACGGAGCATGATCAAAATCATAAGCACCAGTGGTTTGTAGAGGCTAAAAAATATGTTTTTCGATAACCTCCGTAATCCTTACCTTCTGATAAATCTGCCTCCACATGCCAAGCTGTGGTCCGCGATTCGCCCTGTTCAAACTCAGAGACATGGTGGCGGTTTATTTGCAAATAGGTTATCCGTGTGAAACCGGAAATTTGGAAGAGTTTGTTTTTTGGCGGTGTGTAAGTGGTACGAATCCCTCTTTCGCTGCGCAAACCGATAATCTAGATTCAAGAAGTTCCTCTCCGTTCAAAAAAATCTATCTGGAGGGAGTATTCCTCTTAAAGGGTGAATCCACACGAATTTCGTGGCAGATTATACCAGTTGCGCTTACCGGCTGGGCGGAACCTAAAAAAGTGGGACCAAGCGGTGCTGATTTATTTTTCCGCTGTCATGAGCAATAAGAGAGAAGGACGAACAGAAGTCAGATTAGCCTATAGAAACGTGTTCAGGCCCAGCTCAGGCGACCAGGGGTGTCACTTTCAACGTCTATGCACCATGATGGCACCGGGCCTCCTCGGCGGACTCCGGGCCAGGGGTGTGGATATCAGGTGGAATAATTTTCAACGAAAATATCGCTGGTGTGAAATAAAACTCGCCGGCGATTGGGGAGGGGGGGGGGGGAGGGGGAGATGGATGACTGGACGAACCTATCTATCCTTGCTTATCATGTGCCGTGCATGTCCTTTGGACAGAGGAAATACTTCTTTTTTTTAGCATATTGGACGGGAATGGTGGAATCTCCTCAAACATTGGCTTTCCTAGACCTAAGTTAAGCTTGAGCCCCAGAAAAATTATTGCAGGAGCAACACTTTTCTGAAATGGGTTCTATGTGATAACTCGAGATGGCAATCAAGAGTGGTTCTTGAAAATGGAAATGTAAGAACCGTCAAAGAACATTTCAGACACGAAGAGCGCTGGCGTTTTGGAATTTGAATCTCAGATTACACTGTTCTACTTCTATACGTCGTGTTGTTTCTTCATCATTAGAGCTGGATCACGAAAATATATTACTTTGTTGATAGGATTGTATTTCCTCACATAAGTCTTTCGTTATGCGATTTAAAACCATGAAATATCACAGAAATTAATGTAGTGAAAATATAAGAATGTTATTCAGGACATGAAAAATCCCGGCTTGGTTGTTTGTGGTAATTTCGTGGGCATACCCTGTTATGACAATGTCGATGAAGTGATTACGTTATAATAAGCTTGGAGTGCTTGGAGTGACATTAAATAAAGACGAGAATTAAGGCACAGAAGATCAAGAATGGAGAAATAGACAGAGAACAAAA